>NC_133186.1:43742500-43877500 GCF_049306965.1 Danio rerio | reverse complement strand
CAATGCTCAATTGGTATTAATGAGCCCAAAGTGTGCCAAGAACATATCCCCCACATCATTACACCACCACCAGCAGCCTGAACTGTTGACACAAGGCAGGATGGGTCCATGCTTTCATGTTGTTGATGCCAAATTCTGACCCGACCATCCAAATGTCGCAGCAGAAATGGAGACTCATCAGACCAGGCAACATTTCTCCAATCTTCTATTGTCCAGTTTTGGTGAGTCTGTGTGAATTGTAGCCTCAGTTTCCTGTTCTTAGCTGACAGGAGCGGCACCCGGTGTGGTCTTCTGCTGCTGTAGCCCATCCGCCTCAAGGTTGGATGTGTTGTGTGTTCAGAGATGCTCTTCTTCAGATCTCGGTTGTAACAAGTGCTTATTTGAGTTACTGTTGACTTTCTATCAGCTGGAACCAGTCTGGCCATTCTCCTCTGACCTCTGGCATCAACAACGCATTTGCACCAACAGAACTGCAGCTCACTGGATATTTTCTCTTTTTCAGACCATTCTCTGTAAACCCTAGAAATGGTTGTGCATGAAAATCCCAGTAGATCAGCAGTTTCTGAAATACTCAAAGCAGCCCGTTTGGCACCAACAACCATGCCACATTCAAAGTCACCTAAATCCCCTTTCTTCCCCATTCTGATGCTCGGTTTGAACTGCAGCAAATCCTATTGACCTACATGTCTACATGCCAACATGCATTGAGTTGCTGCCATGTGATTGGCTGATTAGAAATTTGCGTTAACAAGCAGTTGGACAGGTGTACCTAATAAAATGGCCAGTTAGTGTACATATTCAACATTAAATATTACAAAGACTGAAGTCATCTAGGAAATACTGTGGGAAGAAATGACTCTATACTGACTCGTTTGAACGAGAAAATCTGGATTAAACAAAAGTGCTCATATTTTATGGTCTTTTTCAGTATATTATGGAGTAGCACAATAATACACATGTAATATTTAATGTTGACAAATATTCAACATGAAATATTACACATTAATCTAGGAAATACTGTGGGAACAAATGACTCTACATTGACTTGTTTGAATGAAGAAATCAGGATCAAACAAACAAACAAACAAACAAAAATAAAAGTGTCAATATGTTTTGGTCTTCATTATGTTACGGAGTACAATAACAAAAAGACATCCACAAATGAAAAGCCCATCAATCACTGTCATTCACACACACATGACAGCCATTAGACACTTTAACTCTGACCCCTGCACATGAAACCATACTTGCACATCCATCTTTAATGGTCTAAATGAAAGCGAAGACATCCTGAAGAGAAGTTCAACAGCCAAACGTTAAAAAATTCATTCTTTAAATCAATGAACCCTCTCTTACAGGAAATCATCAGATTCAGTACTCATAAAGAGCTTGAGTTTATATCGACTCATTAAATAAATGACTTCCCCATTATACGCCGATGTACACATATTACCAGAAATACCGTACTGGAACAAAAGTTTATTCAAGTTACACAAGTTTTTGAATGCTACAGATATATTATTGCATTATTAAGTAAACAAAAGAAATAAAACTAATAATGCTACACTCTTAAAAATAATGTGTTAACAATGTACACAAAATATGTGTTAACCAGTTAAACTCTGCTGTTATTTTGGGATTTCCGCCTGGATTTTGCCTACCCAAATTTAAAAGCTTCCCAAATCCACATACAAAGGTGTAAATGCAAAAATGTTGTAATATTTTAAAGAAAACCATGTTATGAACTTTCATAAAACAATATTGAAAGTGTTTTAAATATCTGTTTATGTTGTCCGTGTTATAATAAACGCCTAAAAAAAAGAGGCTCTTTTTGTATTTTTTTATAAAAAATGTTTATTTATTGTATTCCAACTGATGAGAGGTGCTGTACAAGCCACAGGGATCGATCATTGTTTTATATTTCACTATTCTTTTGTTTGATCAAACATAATTCACTGTGTTTGGACCACATCAGACATATAAAAGGATTACTTATGCACATCACCTCAAAAACAGAGGAGAATGGCCCTGAAGAGCACAGCATAAGGTAAGAGATGACAGCTGTCTGTGCTATCTGGGGCTGCTTATTGATCATAAATGTCTTGTTTTCACTTCTGCACCATGGAAACACCACGATTTATTTGGTAACTGTTTGATATGTGAATATAATTCAGTAAAAATAATGCTAGAACCGTATGAGCACCGGCAAGAGCTTTCATTTGAGCTATAACTTGTACATGTGTCATATGAAAAATATAAAAATAAACCAATGTTCAATACCCAGCTCGGGTATCCAAAATACTGTGTATTTAAGTGTAAATAACTTTTGTACAGTAGAATAAAAACCAAAGTGATGCATATGTGCATAAAATATAGTTTCTACACTTTCTAAAGAAACCATTTAAGGGGGTCTAGTGCAATGTTAGTCCTTTAAATCTTAAAGCAAAGGTTGATGACGTCACAGACCCGGTGTCAGGTCTGCAGAGTTTAACTGTTGTAACACATTTTGTGTTATTGCAGACACATTGTGTGTTAATATTGCGCTTAATGACTGTGTTAAACACATTTAAACAGTATGTTGGAATACAATGCATTTGTACCTGTAGTCAAATGGCACTGTGTTATGTGTTTATGTAGTTTATTGATCATGATGGTAATATAAAATAAGCATTTGTGAGTATGTGGCTGAAAATTCTGTATTTCGGGATTTATGCTGTGAATTTGTGCATGCGCATGCGCAGTGACGGTCTTTTTCAACCGTCGCTCTCACAGGGCTCTGTCGGATAATGCACCTCTCTGTGTCAGGTGAGCGAAATTAATTAAAATTTGTCTATGATAGTAAATATTTCTTTCACTTTGCGTGAGAATGTTTTGTGTTAGTTATCCAAGAAGTTATTTTTATTACTTTTATTATGTCTTCATGTTTCGTACTCCAAATACACGGGTGACTTGGCAACTCTGTCATGTAACATTAACTTTAGCCGTGCAAGCTAACGCATCTGGCGCTTCCTTTGTAAAGCTGCGTTGGCACTTGGCAGAATTGTTAATAATACGTTATGTTTTAGGCGAAAGACTTGCCCTTAATATGTTCTGCAATTTGGTATAAGAGATGCTGTCACTTTAAAACCACCGGCTCTGCGTCACTTTAAAGCCTCCTGACACTGGAGGTAAGATTACACATTATACATTTACGCTATTATCATAAGGTTATTTAATAGAAAACCTAATTTGACGCTCTGTGGCAGGAATTTAAACAAGAATCCCTTATCATAACGTTAGTTGGGTGCTTTGTATAGACACCAAATGGCGCCGCGGTGTGAGCAAATTCATAAACAATGTCTAACATATGAAAAATAACACTTTTATTCTTTATTTCCAGTGTGCCGAAATATACATTATTATTTAACATCTAAATAATCAAAAAACAAAAGCAGTTTAAAACACATCATCACAGCCAATGTAATATTAAACACATCACATCATTTGCGTTTAGGTTCATTTGTAGTTGTACCCAAAGTATGATGTCTTGTTTTTGACCCATCAAATAAAATTTTACACACACACACAAAAAAACAAAAAACATATAAAGATTAAAAAAAAAAAAACCTCAAACTCAAACAACTAAAACAACTAAAACTCCAAAAAATCTCAAAAGAATGATATAAATGAAGAAAAGTCTGCACACTCTCCAAAATCACAAAGACACCATAGAAATTGAGAGACAAGCAGTTTACTGAAGTGAAAAAGACAAAGGTTTTTTGACCGAACTATATGATTTTATCTAGAAAAATGATGCATAATTGGTATAAATGTCTATAGTAATGTTTTATATGAAATTAAAATATAATCTCTTCGTGTTGGTGTGGGTTTTCTCCGGGTGCTCCGGTTTCCCCCACAGTCTAAACACATGCACTATTGACCTTATTCTAAAATGCGGAAGTGCGCCTGTTTTCGCGATTGTCTTAGAACTTCCGATTCAGTCGCCTATGGGAGAAATGACTAGGAATAATAAAAAACGGCACAAAACGGTCAAACTACTTGCTCTACAAACAAATGTTTGCATGATTATACAGACCAAGTAAAATAATATAATAAGAAAATATCAAATTGCAACATCAAGCAGCGTAATGAGCAGTTTTTAACGTCAAAAAATGAATGGAAGTGAATGAGACCGGAAGTCTCAAGCCAAAAAGATTCAAATGGCAGTGCCTGCTCGTCTGCGGAGAATAAGGTGAATAGGTGATCTAAATAAACGAAGTTAACTAAAAAAAAAATTAAATAACACTTTCTGTTATTTTACAGATTTAACTCAACATTTATTATATAATATATTGTTTTAAACCACTTAAACCTTTAGCAGGGCTCGAAATTGCGACCATTTTGGTCGCATATGCGCCCGAAAATTAATCTATGCGACCTCATAATATATATGGGAGCATTAGTGCGACTGCAGATAATGGTTGTAGTGTGACCTGTTTTGATTTTTTGTAAAAACGTGCTGAATCGCTCTTCCCTGCCGCTATATGGTTCATATTAGCTGTCATTCACTCAAGGTATTTCGCTGTCAGATGACAGGGAAGGAGCTTTTATGACCACGGGAAATACAAACGGCTAAAGAGTAAAGACTTAAAGCACACAGGTTTGCAAACCCCACCTAAAGTTGAGGCGCAGATGAAAGTGATCATGACACGTCACGTGGTGAATAATGATCCGCCAGCTGAGATCAATCGAGTACGCGCTTCTTGGAGAAGGTGCCCGAATCTCCCTGCGTTGCATTCACTGCGTGTTCAGCGCAAATGTCCGCTAAAAGTCAAATCTAATACTGTACATTTCATCGCCGAAGAAGCTCGCCTTTACTAAGTTTACACTGAAACTGCGGCTCATAACAAAGACCGGTATTGCGCCGATGGTTAGCCCAAGAATCCTGCTCTGCCTGCTCATAAAATAGGTCGGCTGACTCGCCAGCTTTTCCACAAACACAGAAAAATGAAGATCATCTCAGACTGAACCTTTAAATTGACACAAACTGAAACCAAAACTTTTAAAGAGTGATAGAAGTGAGACTTTACTTACTTTCTTTTGTCTATTCTTTTTTGATTTGTATATTATTTTTATATTTATTTACTGATGACTGCTTTGCAGCTTTCATCATTAAATTGAATGATTTATTATAATCTTTTGTTTGTTTTGTAGCAGAAATATTATTTATTAAATTGACATGCATATAAAAACAGCAGCACAAAATCAATATTTCTTACTGCAATGCTTCATTTTTGTTTGATGCAAACTATACAATTATTTTTATAAAGTAACAGACTTTTTATAGCAGATTACCTACATTCATGCACATTCAAGGCAGTATCATAATGAGAAATGGAATTCATTACTATTATTGTCATTTTTTATCATCATTAATATTCAATGGCCTAATTATTAGACATTCATTTTGGAATTATTGCACACAAATATCAATGTCTTCGCAGCATTAGTTAGATAGTTGTTTCTGGTTTTTGTTAGTCCTATTAATGTTGTTTTAAAATACAATAAATCCCTTAAAAAACAATTTGCAGCGGTGCTCATTCATTTTTGGTGGGTGCTCCTAAATTTTTTCTGGTGCTCCTAAAAATTTTTTGGTGCTCCTAAATATTTGAAGTTGGGAGCACCGGTGCTACCAAGTAAAAAAGTTAATTTCGAGCCCTGTTTAGAAATAGTCACTTTGATAAAATGCAGTTTGCAATTTATCATGGGTGGCACAATGGCTCAGTGGTTAGCACTGTGGCCTCACAGCAAGGTCACTAGTTTGAGTCGCGGACGGGCCAGTTGGCATTTCTGTTTGGATGTTTCCCTCTAGCTCTCCCCCACAGTCCAAACACATGCGCTATGGGTGAATTGAATAAGTGAAATTGGCCATAGTGTATGAGTGTGTGTGTGTGTGAATGTGAGAGTATATGGGTGTTTTACAGTACTGGATTGCAGCTGGAAGTGAAATAATTCATTCCACTGTGGCAATCCCTGATAAAGACTATGCCGAAGGAAAATGACTGAATTAATGAATGAATTTATCATCATCAAAAAGTCAACAAAGCACCCCATCATCATCCCATAATATAATTCACAACCATAAATAAACATTAAAACAACTGTAAATCATGAAATATGGAACGGATATTTTTGACTGCATCCTAAACTTATTAACCTACAGTAGTGTATGACCCTGAACTGAACCCAAATAAACAAGCACTGCCTGCATTAGAGTGTCTGCATAATCCCAGTGTTTGCTGCAATGGAGGGTGTGTCATTTAAAGAGACGACTGCAGCTATGAGGGGAAAACAATACCAAAGAGCAAACTCAGCACGCGCTTAACTAACTGAGCCTCATAAAACACACAGGCACTGTATTATCTTGCACATTCACATACAAAACAATCAAAAACCTACAGAAAAAGCAGCTTAAAACCCACTATAATAATGCTTGAAATGAGGCGATCTCCCATTCCCGTCAGTCTATTTGTGTTTTAGGGTTGAACATGGTGATCGATTGCTGTCTAACGGATCTGGATGAAAGGCATGTTAAAAGAGTTTGAGCTTAAAAGGACAAAAATGCGCAAGGCTGTGAAATGAAAATTCAATAGAGCGCTCATTAGCCACAGATCTACGGAGTCAGAGGTTTTAGGAGCCCATCAGCACAACAGCAACCTTTTTCAACCCATAAAAATATGATCCTTCGCTTAAACAGGAGGAAAGTGCACTGCAGAGGAGGGTGAAACCAATGCGCTCAATCTGATCACTAAAAGCAGATGCTGCATAACACACAGAAGAGATACAGCTGTGGCTGGATTAACAATAATTACTGATATTTAATACAAATACAATATTTACTGTTTTTACATTAAAAGTCATTTTCATAATAATTACTGTGAGGGGTAGGTTTATGGTAGGGGTAGATGTTAATAAAATACAATTTATGGATAATTTAATAAATAATAGAAGTAATTTTCATTATAATTAATGTGAGGGGTAGGTTTAGTATTGGGGTGGATGTTAATAAAATATAATTTATGGGTGATTTAATAATTAATAGAAGTAATTTTCATTATAATTAATGTGAGGGGTAGGTTTAGAATTGGGGTGGATGTTAATAAAATATAATTTATGGGTGATTTAATAATTAATAGAAGTAATTTTCATTATAATTAATGTGAGGGGTAGGTTTAGTATTGGGGTGGATGTTAATAAAATATAATTTATGGGTGATTTAATAAATAATAGAAGTAATTTTGATTATAATTAATGTGAGGGGTAGGTTTAGTTTTGGGGTGGATGTTAATAAAATATAATTTATGGGTGATTTAATAAATAATAGAAGTAATTATCATTATAATTAATGTGAGGGGTAGGTTTAGTATTGGGGTGGATGTTAATAAAATATAATTTATGGGTGATTTAATAATTAATAGAAGTAATTATCATTATAATTAATGTGAGGGGTAGGTTTAGTATTGGGGTGGATGTTAATAAAATATAATTTATGGGTGATTTAATAATTAATAGAAGTAATTTTCATTATAATTAATGTGAGGGGTAGGTTTAGTTTTGGGGTGGATGTTAATAAAATATAATTTATGGGTGATTTAATAAATAATAGAAGTAATTATCATTATAATTAATGTGAGGGGTAGGTTTAGTATTGGGGTGGATGTTAATAAAATATAATTTATGGGTGATTTAATAAATAATAGAAGTAATTTTCATTATAATTAACGTGAGGGGTAGGTTTAGGGTTGGTGTAGTAGTTAATAAAATATAATTTATGGGTAATTTAATAAATAAAATAAATCATTTTCATTATAATTAATGTAAGGGGTATGTTTAGTCTTGGGGTGTATGTTAATAAAATATAATTTATGAGTGATTTAATAAATAATAGAAGTAATTTTCATCATAATTAATGTGAATGGTATGTTTAGTTTTTCGGTGTATGTTAATAAAATATAATTGAAGGGTAATTTAATAAATAAAAGAAATAATTTTCATTATAATTAATGTAAGGGGTATGTTTAGTCTTAAGGTGTATGTTAATAAAATATAATTTATGGGTGATTTAATAAATAATAATAATATTTTTTATTATAATTAATGTGAGGGGTAGGTTTATAGTGGGGATAGACGTTAATAAAATATAATTAATGGGTAATTTAATAGATAATAGATTGTAATTTATTTTTGCAATATGTTGCTTGACTTTAATAGTATTATCTTTCAGTTTCTAAATATGTTTGGTGACTGAAATATTATTTAAATAAATATATCTGTTTTATAAATCTGATATATACATTGAAAATACAATGCCTATATTCACTGAGAAATGGATACAAATATTCATTTTCAAAATGGGGTACTCAATTATGCTAAGCTTATTAATATTAAATATTAATATCAATATATTCTAACTAATATATATATATATATATATATATATATATATATATATATATATATATATATATATATATATATATATATATATATATATATATATATATATATATATATATATTATTATCGTGTACACACACAATGCAAATTTTGACATTAACAAATTAACTAAAAAGTATACTATTAGACAGACTAAAATCTAAATCAGCTAAAAAAATACATAATAATAATAATAATAATAAACACTCCTAAATTAAAAACACATTAGTATTATAAATATTATTTTAATAATTGTTAATAGTGCTGTCGGTAAAAAAAAAATAGTGAAATCCAACACAACAACTGAATAAAATAAATACCTATAGTGTGAATTTGGGATGATATCGGCTTCCTCATGTTAGATCACTGAATCTTCACCGAGTCTCTGGGCTCATGTTTGTCATGCTTTGAGTTTCAGAAGTGTTCCAGAGCAAAGGAAACCTGAACTCCATGACTTACCTGCAACACTCTTTTAATTCTACATGGAGTGAAATTAAATCTAAGAGCATTGTTTCAGCGTGCGTCTATTCTGGCTGCGCAGTTCGGACACTCAACACACATGCACAGATAACAATTGCGATTAGATGTTCCCACTGTATGTAAACCATCCCTTTTTACGAGTTATACAACAATATTAAGCACCAGTTAGTCTCAATTCAGCTCATTGTAATTGTACAATGCCGGCTGTATTTATTATTTATCGGCTGTTAACCAGTACATGCAAACAACATTGTAATTACGCTTACTATGAATATAATTCCCTTGCGCTTTCGGGTGCTATGATGAAATCGCTATGAGGAGCAGCTCAACTAAGAATGAACCCTCGAGTCGAAAGTGCTTTCCAAAACAGATGAAAACGAGTGGTGTATCAGATGGCCATGGCTAATTAATCAGCAAACAAAGAGGTACCTGTAAAACTGCAGCTGGCGTTTTGGGCTCCCGTATCTCGCACTGAGGCCAGCATGAAGAGAGAGAGAGAGAGAGAGAGAAGAAGAAACAAGAGCCAAAGGAGAGCTTAGTCTTACAGGCGAAAGGGGAAAGAACAGTGAGAGGGCATTAAACAAACACGTGCACATGCACAGACGTACTGTACACAAGTCAGACAAATAATAAACACAGATAAACTGATCTCAAGAAAACAAGAGCAGCTGATGACGACAAGAAGATGAAGCAATAAATAATGAGAAGACTTAAATGTAAAAGCACTACGCTAGTTTCTATAGATTAATTATTAGATTAGGGGATTAACTGTAGATTAAATAATAGATCAATATTTTTTATTTATGTTTATCATCACTTTAAGGCAATAAATGTATGATTTTGTTTAATAGTGCATGAGCAATTCATATTTTTGCACCAATTTCAAAAAGTCAAGACACATTTCAGGGCCGGAGTGGGACTCATTTTCAGGCCTGGAGTTTCAAGGCAGACCGGCCCATCTTAGTTCATGACTGACTATATTAAAATAAGGTCATTTCCAATTTAGTTTCTAATGGCACTATCACGTCTTTTTCAAGAAAACAGCTGCTTTAGAAATTCAAATGTTCAACAACCCTAACAGTATTATATGTCTTAACAATAAAAATGAAAAAAAAAAATAATAATAAATAATAGCCCCTTTCACACAGTGATAACGATAAATATCTGGAAAATTTCCGGAACGACTTTACCGGTATATTCAAAAAAGCTCTGTTCACACAGGCGAGGACGTTACGGAAATTTTCCGGAAAAGAGCATTCACACATCCATTCCAAAATACCGGTAAATTCTGACATCATTCACCACAAATGAGCTTTAAACGGCTGCGCTTGTATTTGTAAACATTTGACTAAATTACAAACTCTGTGGATCATCAATATTGTGAACAACTTTCGCAGGATCACTTTCGCATGTCGAGATGTTCATAATATGTGCGTGTGCAGGCGCTCATAGGCTGTATCACAGACACACGCAAAGCTTGAAGGTAAACAAACAACGGCTTATCATAAGCATCTCATCGATGATTATTTACACAGTTGGCATTAAGAAGAACATATAAACGTGATCTGACTAACTTCTAGCAGCTAAATGTGTCTGGAAAAATATTCAAAGGCTTTTATTCTCATAAACCGCGCGGACGTGAATGCGTCCGACTGTTGTGATTGGCTAAAGCAGACGTCTCACGTCAGCACGTTCTAGACGTGCACGCGCTTATTACGGCAATCTTCCTTCTGCATTCACACAGCGCAGCATTCCGGCAAATTACCGGTAATATTACAACTTCTCTTTCCGGAAAATAGCCAGAACAAATTTACCGGTATTTTCAAAAAGGACCTGTTCACACATACAACCTGCCGGCAATTTTCCGGAAAGGTCTGTATGTGTGAAAGGGGCTATTGTTTCAGGTGAGATTCGAACATGGGTCGGCGGTGTCGTAATGCAACATGCTTACCGCTGGACCACAATAATCTTTTTCTCCCCATTTGAGATTTCTGATCAAGTTATGTCAGATTTATTCATGTAGTGATTTTCATTGAGAAGGTGTATTATTCATTAGAATTAATTATTTGAATTCTTATATTTACTAAGGTGCCGCTGTTTGGGGTCGAATGATGATAGTTGCATCATCATTAACGTTACTTAACCTGCAGGCTGCATTTTGCTCACAGGGCTGCGAGAAAATGAATAAAAAGAGCGGCAATGCGGCAAAATAATGAATAAAAAGAGTGAAGCTATGGTCAAATAAATAAATAAATGAAAAAAGTGCAACTGCTAAGAGTGCAAGCAGCTAGGGACACCGGCCCTCACGGCCAAAAAAACAGACCGGCCCACCGGGAAATTCTGCAGTTCTTCCCGATTAGCCAATCCGGGCCTGACACATTTGTTAATAAGAGAGCTTTGCTTTAATGCTTGCAAACATAAACATTTGGATTTCTATCATGTCACACTGAAAACTTTTATAAATTATGATGAAGGTTAAGATAGAAATTGCAAACATTATTAGAAATGATTATCATAAATAGTTTTTTATTCATTTGTTTTAAATGTATTATGTGTTCCTTATTATTACTATTTTTTTTTTAAATATGTATTACTATTATTATTTATATAGCATACATCCAGAAAATAAGGAATAATTTTAAATAGTAAATTATAATATAACATTTATCAATATATAATACACTACCTGACAAAAGTCTTGTCATGGATCTCCGTTGTAAGAGCAGCAATTAATAACTTGACTTCTAGTTGATCATTTGGAAAAGCGGCAGTAGGGGGGATTTTTTTGCTGAATCATCAGTTGATCTGCATCCCAATCATCACACATACTGCAGAAAACCTACTGGAACCCGCATGGAGACAAGATTCTCACGGAATTCAGTCAAGTTTGTTGAAGAAAAAGTCATGGTTTGGGGTTACATTCAGAGTGCGAGAGATCTGCAGAGTGGATGGCAACATCATCAGCCTGAGGAATCAAGACATTTGTGCTGCCCATTACATTGCAAACCACAGGAGAGGGACAATTCTCCAGCAGGATAGCGCTCCTCATACTTCAGCCTCCACATCAAAGCTCCTGAAAGCAAAGAAGGTCAAGGTGCTCCAGTATTGGCCAGCCCAGTCACCAGACATGAACATTATTGAGCAGGTCTGGGGTAAGATGGAGGAGGAGGCGTTGAAGATGAATCTAAAGACTCTTGATGAACTCTGGGAGTCCTGCAGGAATGCTTTCTTTGCATTCCAGATGACTTTATTAATCAGTGATTTGAGTGAGTGCAGAGATGTATGGATGCAGTCCTCCAAGCTCATGATGGAGTCAGACACAATATTCATTCTGTCTCCACTGCAGCAGGACTTTATATTCTATACTGGACATTATTTCTGTGACAAGACTTTTGTTTAAGCAGAGTCAGACCTTACTGTCCTAGTTAAATAATTAAAAATAAAGGGCATGATCATATTTTATTTTGGTAAAATAAAGCGCAATATAGAGGCCTTTGCCTTTCATATTATCCACTTCTCATACCAAATGATCAAATAGAAGTCGAGTTATTTGTTTTTCCAAAAAACTTGGATTGGCGACAAGACTTTTGTCAGTGGCGTATGTATATATATATATATATATATATATATATATATATATATATATATATATATATATATATATATATATATATATATTTTTTTTTTTTTTTTTTTTTTTTTTTCCCAGTACACATTCATTCAACAACAACAAAATTGTTATTATTAAACTTGGCATTGATCTACCAAATCCACATTACAATATCCTCAATACACAAGGGCTTGGAAAGTCAATATTTAAGCAAAAAAAAAGTGTGAAAGTGATCTTTAACAGGTTTTTTATGGGCTTGTTTTTGTCTAGAAGGGTTTCAGAAGTGCTCCACAGCAAAGGAAACCCGATTTCACTGATTTCAGACTAACATCACAAATTACAAAGCTATTTATGTGTGTATTGTCTGCTGCTTTCTTCTCTTCAGCTAACACACATTAAAATGACTGCATCAGTTGAGCTTAAACAACGCCTGAAATTACACTGCTGTGGCGACCCCTGAGAGTCAAGAAGGAAAGTGAGCGAGTGTAATTACGCCAGAACTCAAAATAGATCTGCATCACCACCTGCTGTTCAAAAGCAGAACTTCAAGCTAAAGTTGAAGGCGATGAAACCCCCAGGAGCCACAGATCAGAGCAAACTCTCAGTCAATCAGGAACTTTCCAGAAGTGGCGAGATCAAGTCTGGCTCTGATTAAGTGGACATTACATAAAGCACTCGACCAGTGCAAAACCCTGCAAAATGCTGCTTAAATCACTCAGTGTGCTTGATGAACATAATTAAACATAACTAATCGCTTGTATACAGCCTAGAGCGAGGATAAAGCAGCTTTTGAGTGGTGCAAATTTATCTTTCTGTGAATTATCACAGTAATTCAAGAGGAACTAATAATGTGGCACATCATCAATAAAGTGGTTTAATAACGATGAACAGTTTCAGATCATAACATCTTAGAGGTCTGTAAAACTTTTTGAAAACATTTATGAAGGTGTGAGTATGTTTTGTGCATATCTGACACTTCTCAGAACATCCTGCACAGTCACACAGAGTTTCTGAGACTTGCAAAAAAAAAAAAAAACATGCATAAACATTTTAACCTTTTAACCTGAACTAAATCTGATGAAGCGAGTTACGATGAAGCATTAAATAAACACAACTTGCAAGCCATTAAATTTAGAGTACTTTGTAAATTAATGCTGTACGTTAACAGTTAACAGTGAGTTTATTTCAGGACATGGACAAGCACTATCAAATACTATTCGTTTTAAAACAAGCACTTTGTAATTCATACCAATGCATATGAAGCACTGTTCAAATCTGTGGCATAACATTTAACTTTACTTTACATTAAAAATATCAAAGTCATTTTAAACAGACTTGTTTGAAGACAGGGTTCCTGCAGGTTTCATCTTACAGGACTCACTGGGCTAAACACTAATGAATATTTTTCATTTTATATTCTCTATTTCTGGCGGTTGGGCCAATACACAAAAATCAAATGTAATTATTTCTTAGAAGCTACTTTAATGTGTCAAAAAAAGAAAACTCTAAAGTTGTATACACTTTTTTTCTACATTATACATTCTACATTCTTTTTTTTATGTCTACTGCTTACTTCTGTAAATATATTGCTCTGTGATTATCCTGAGGAACTGTGTAATTGTTTTTAGTTTTATGTCTGTTTTTATTAAGACGGATTGTTGGTGATTGGATGGATGTAATCTGAATGTGTAGCTTTACTTGGACATATGGAAATTAAAATAATTTAAGACACACAACACAATATTTCAGTGAATTAAACTTTTTAGGCCCTAAAATTCGGACTTTAAGACCATGTGGACACCCTGTGAAGAACTTTAATACAATTAGTTGAATTTAATACTGGTAATATTCAAATGCAGGTGCTAAAATATTGATCACTTGCGCATTATTTTTCATCGTTATTGTACAAGATTTTAAAAAAAGTAAGATTTTACATGAAGAATTTCTCAGTTTTTGTTCTTCATTTTTGCACAGTACAATTGTTGAAACAAACAAATTTAATTCAAGCACTTTCAAGAACTATGTTTGTTTTTAAGTACTTTCCAGGTCTTGAATGCATATTTCTGAAACTTAAGTACTTTCAAGAAGCATAGGAATCTTGAAATAATTAATATATTATGACCACATTGTGGGCTCATTCAGTGAGAAAAAAAAATTCTTTTATTTGAGCAAGGATGCATAAAACTAATCTAAAAGTGAGGGTTAAAACCCTATAATGTAACCAAAAATGAATAAATGGTTTTAAAAATGATCCAGACACAAACAGTTATCACAAAAAAATGAAGCAGCAACTGCTTTAAACATTAATTAAAAATGAACAAATAAAATACGTTTGAAATAACACCATAAACTTTCAAGAACTACATTTGTTTTAAGTACTTTACAGGTCTTGAATACAAATTTCTGAAACTTAAGTACTTTCAAGAAGCGTAGAAACCTTGTAATAATTCATATTTTATGACTAAAATGTGGGCTCATTCAAAAAAATAAGCTTTCTTTTTTCTTGTAATTTGAGCAAGGACGCATAAAACTGATCAAAGGGGTAAAAAAAATATAACCAAAATTAAATAAATGTTTTTATAAATATTCAGACAAAAACATTATTACAAAAAATTGAAGCCGGAACTTCTGAAGTAAAATAAGTTTCTTGAGCAGCAAATCAGCACAGTGTAATTATTTCTGAAGGATGATGTGATGCCAAATATTATTATATACATAAAAACTGTTATTATAATCTGAAAATAGCATACAGTACTATCTTTTTAAAGTACTTTTGATCAAATAAACAGCCTTGGTAAGCAGAAAAGATGTTGATCTTGATAAACCACACACTGTTGGAAGTACTTTCCTTTTATACACTCTCAAAAATAAAGGTACAGAACTTTCACTGTGGTGGTACCATTTCAAAAAGGACTCTTTTGTACCTTACAGGTGCACATTGGTACCTTAAAGGAACATTTTTGTATCTATATACTTATGTACTTATATACTTTTGTACCTTTAAGGTACTTTGAAGTACACAATTGTCCTTTTTAGGTATAAATATGTACCTTTGTGGTACAAAAGTGGACATGAAAGATATAAAAGTGTAGCTTTAGAAAAGCTTCTGCCCCAGTGACAGCTTTTATACATTTATTTCTGAAAGTGTAAATGTTCCTTGTTGTGCAAACAATAGTACAAACGGTTTTTTCCAGACCTTGAGTTCATGCATTGAGAATGGAGTTTAAAAAAACACAAAGACTGATGCAAAAGCACAAGACTGAAGCAGCTGTTTAGAGGTGAAGATGTGTGAATATACTGTAAGTGTGTACAGACCTGTAGACCATGCCCGGAGAGCCGGTCTGTCTGAGAGAGAGCCGGGCAGGAGAGTCTGTGGTCGATTCGGGATACATGGGGAACGGGACACCGGGGGTTTGGCCAGGCTGAAGAGGGGGTCTCTCGCTCTCTCTTTCTCTCCTGTTAACCAGCACGTCTGTCTCTCACCTTACAGGAGCTCTGAAAAACACAAAGACGGATCAGAATGCATTACATACTAGGTTTATAGATTCTGATGGTACAGTATGATAACCTTGGGAAAAATTGTATCCCGGTTTTGTGTTTACTGCTCTAAAATAGGTTTTTAAAATGTCTGTGTAAAAAACTTTTTTTTTTTTACCTCGTTGAACAAATACCTTGACTTGTAGTTTTTTACCTCGTTGAAATATACTTTATTTTAAGACACATCTCAAATACTTTGGCACCATAAACATGTCAAGCTAATTAATTTAAATAAATCATTGACTTCTGCTATCTTAATTAGTTTCAAAATAGATTTCTTTGCAACTTGAAAGGCATCTTGGATCTCTTTGTTTTTTTTGGATTTACAGTCAAGCCACTGCACTGTTCGGCTCTATACAGGGTTCCTGCAGGTTACATTTAGAATTTTTAAGACCATCATGAATGAAATTGTAGACACAAAGCGCCAAAGGCTAAGGAAGTTTTCAAATGGCCCAGATGGAGATTTTTATTTGCCCTATCAAAAAACATATCGTTATGTATTTGTGTTTTTTTTTCCTCTCTCTCTCTCTCGCTCTGTTCTCCCATATCTACTCTCATGTATTCTCAGGTTCCGTTCATTGGTCCATTCAGCTGTCAGTCATTCCTCCCCGGTTACGTCACATCCAATGAGCAAAGACCACCCGTGATAAAAGCGTGCGCCAGACCACTCGCTCTCTCTTGCTTGCATTTTTCTCTTTTGCTGTTTTGTGGCTTGTTTGTATTTACCGCGTGCGTTTAGAAATTACCCCGTCTAACTGTGTATTTTGTTGTTGCTTGTTTCTGTGTGCACGTTATCCGTCCGTTATTCGTACATTGTTCTTAGTTTATCGTTGTTTACGAGGCTTGGACGAAGCGGACAGGTAAGAAGGTCACGTGACATGCATTTCGCAACACATAGGACTACTCTGCTGTCTAGTACACTAGGTTAGGGGCGAGCGCCACTCCTTGTACATTTTGGATAGATAGATAGAGTAGATAGTTAGGACTCGGAAGATCTTCGTGTGTTAATTATACTGTTTTTCACATAGTTAGTTAGCTAGATGCTTCTGGGAAGTTAGATTTAGTTTGGGTTTTGTTCTTTTCATTTCTTTAGCGCCGCCCGCGTCCCTTCTGCCAGCTCTCTTGTTTTTCCCGTCGTTATTTGTTTCAGTGTTGTACATATTGTAAATAGTATATTTTTGCTTTACTTACTTTTTCTTTATTTTTGATTAATTCGTTGTTGTTGTTCACTTTGGGATTGTAAATAAAAGCACACATTTTTTGGCATTACTTTGGTTGTCTTTCCACTCATTCACTGTTTATATAAATATATTTTAATTAAATAAATGTCAAACCCCACACCCTAGACTAACATCAGGGGTTTGTAACACATATTATTATTGAATACATTTAATAACACAAAAATACTAAATAATAATAAATAATAATAAACTATTTAAATATTTTGCATTTTATTTTTTAGCAAAATATTTTAAATATTGTTTAAAAACAAGTGAGCTCTAGTTGTATCCATACACTTTCTTTAAAATAAAAGAAAATGAACAAATGTTTTAAAAACTATAATAAACTAAATATATGCACAGAAATCTGTCCAGGTCCGTGTCCTCAGCAGTAAAATATAAAGAGAACATTTAAAGAAATGTTATTGTAAGGAAAATAATTAAACCATTATGATAAATAGAGTTAAAATGACCTTTTTAAATAAAAAGTTTAAAGTTTTATTAAGATGTTTGTTGGTGATTGTATGGGTTTTGGCCAAATTTGGTAGCAATACATGAACAAAGAAAAAATTAAGACCTGTTTAAAAAAGATTTAAGACCTACAACACAATATTTCAGTCAATTTAAGACTTATTAAGGCCTAAAATTTGGATTTAAGACCTTGCAGAAACCCTGCCTGCTTACATGTAAAGTGTTGGAGATACTGTTGCCCTAAAAAACTAAATGAAATAGTCATAAAAAACAGGCAAAAAACATTTACTGTACTTATACCGTAGGAAACTGAAAACAGAACATTTTGGCGGTTTTAAAAACCTTCACTTTTCCAAACTGTGGTAAACCTTTAATCTGGTTCTCGTCCCAGGCCTACACCATCCACATAATCATGGAGAACTTAAAGGACGACACATGTTGAAAAAACTCATGCCAGGACAACACATACACTTAATCCACAAATACACTGCATTAAACATGTACACACAGACATCACCTATACGCTATGAATATTTGCAGGTAAACTATGTTTATATTTAACAACTTCTATCTGATGTAACTTTAGCTTAATGTGATTGTAGTGCAATAATGTGCACCTATTGTAAAGCTGCTTTGAAACAATAATTATAGTAGAAAGCGCTACACAAATAAACTTTAATTGAACTCATGAGCAGCACTGTAGAGATAAATGCACAGGAATGCATGGCCACCACTAGAGGGCGAAACAGGACAACAGTAAACGATAATGATTATCAGTGCAGCAACATCAATAACATTAAACAAACAAAAAAATAACAATAATAATTCATTTGTGCAGCTAATCTGTAATGCATACAGTAAGCCGCAGAACTATAATTTGTTTTAGTACTGCGGTTGAAGGTTGCATTCACTGTGATGAAGGCAAATAGTTACTATGAAATATATAGGCCTATATAGCTTACTTGTGTGTATACAAAAATACAATAAGCTATTACGAAATTGCCATTCAACCCACATAATAACACATTTGCAGCAGTAACAAATGGCATTTGCTGCAAACAATATTGATTTAAAGGTAAAGTTTACTCAAAAATGAAAAAAAAAAAAACTTCTAAACTTAAGGATTTCTTCTTTATATATATTTATAAAGCAGTGGTTCTCAAAGTGGAGGTCGGGACCCCTCGGGGAGAAGTGGGACGAGGGGTGAGGGGGGGGTCGCTTGGCGATTTCCAAAAATCAACATTTTATTAAACTAATAGAATTACCTTGATTACTCTTAACCTGCTGGAGAACCAAATAGTAGTTAATAGTAACATTGCTAACATATTAATCATAAACATTAAAAAACAGCATGCAACTAAAAAGCCATCAGCCTTTCAAAAGGTTTTGTTTTTGCGACCCCATGGGTGATTGATTCCGTTATATTACAGACACAGCAATAGCGTTGATTTTATGGCACCAGGTTAAACTTTGACACCTTTACGGCACTCACGTACATTAAAAATAAACACAGACCACAACTGAACATGGAGGATGCTCTCCGAATGGTGTTCTCCTAAAAATAGACTTAAGTGTAAATAGATTCGGTGTGTGTTTACCGTTGTGTGCAAGGTTTATGTATTTCTAACCACTTTAGAGGATAAGGGGGGTTGCGAATCACTGGTATTGTTATTTTGGGGGTAACAGGCTAAACAGTTTGAGAACTCCTGTACTAAAGGATGCCTTCTAAAGGATGCTGGAAAAAGATGGCATTGAGATCCACAGCAGAACCATTGGAAGTCAATGGCTGATTTTAGGTATTCTTCAGTAAATCTTCCTTTGTGTTCAATAGAGGAAGAAAAAACTCCATGTGGTTTTGAAGTGGAGGATGGAGTTAGGCCCAGTCCCAATTCATTTTTTACCCCTACCCCTTCTTCTTGGCCCTTGAGACAGAGTGTGAAGGGAAAAGGCTTCAAATTTTATCCATAAGAAATGGGAAACCACTTTTCATTCTTTTATTTAACACATTTTAATCTGTTTTTATCAGTTTTAAATATTTCTTATTTATACGTGTTTTTTTATTTTCTTTTGTCCTGTTTATTCCTGTTTATGTAAAGCACTTTGAATTGCAACTGTGTATGAAATAAATAAACTTGCCTTACAACACTTGCACAAGTCATATGTCATCGCAAGCAAAGTTTAGCGGGTTTTTTTTAGCATATTTTTTTAAGCATGGACGTAAAACAAAAACGCTAATTTAAATGTATTAAAACATGTGTGTGTTTGTTGTAAAAATTCTTAATAATGACAAAAAAAAAATACTAATTTGTGCATCTCCTTACTTCCGTGTGCAGCCATGCTGCTGTTGTAGATGGTGTGTTCTGGGAAATTTTCGTACCCCTTGGTTTTGAGTGTGGTCTTGAAAAATCTCAGTTTTAAGGGCTATCTAGCCCTTCCCCTCAGCCCTACGCCTTCAAGCTGAAGAGAATTAGGACACCCTGAACCCTTCATGTCAATGCACAAAACGAGGGTTAGGGGTAAGGGGTAAAATTGGTATCGTGCCTTAATGATGAGAGAATTAAAATTTTTGGGTGAACTGTGCCTTTAAATAGTTGAGACTGGATAAGTGAGGCAAATGCACTGAATACACATACTGTGTGAGATCATCGGCTTGAAGAAAGTGTGAAAGACAGGCTGCTGTCCAACACTCTTCAGTCCTGCCCTTGCTAGAGTGCCTCTAAAAGGCGCCGCATTTCTAATGCATAATACACGAAACATGTACCCAAAATGAAAGATAGAAGGAGAGAAAGAGGAAAAGAAAGAAACATGATGGTTAAAAGACAGAGACTGAAAGGAAACTGAGGAGTTCTGAGGAGAGAAATTTATATGGCATGGAAAAGGAAAATAATTTAGAATAACGGAAAGATTGAGATGTATTGATAAATAAAGATGGCATAAAATCAATTAAATACATTTTATACTGACATGTGCATACACTATTTGCTGAACAACATACTTCTTTAAGATATAGTTTACCAAAAATAGAAAATTCTGCCATAATTTACTCATTATATTGAAAAAAATCTGACAGATAGTTTTTTTGGGATATACATTGCAATATGAATATAATATATCCAGATGATTTGAATAGATCTATTAGGTAAGGTTTCATTAATTTAGATTAACTGCTTTACAATATCATATTTGAGCATATACATGAGTTTACTGAAGCCAAATCTGTAGCTTATCTAACAAAATAACTTACAAAAATGGTTCAAAAATTAGTAGCCAAAATTTTTGATATATAAAAATTAGTGCTGTCAATCGATTCAAAAAATTAACTAATTAATCGCACCTTTAAAAAATAATTAATTAATCGCGATTAATCGCATTTAAAATACTGAAACTTGTAATTTTGGCTATTCAAATGTAAAATTAATGTAAACGCAAGACAAAAACTATTTATATTCAAAATATAATTGTTTAATAGAATTTTTGTTTAACTTGTAACACAGATTTCTTCATTTAAACAACATACCCACAATAAACCATCAAGATCCTGGCTTGACAGCCATATTTATTAAAGAAATGAAAACACAGGCATGTTAATGACATTTAAATTTCAAAACAATCAATGCCAATAAAGAAAACACTGATTTCCATGTTGGATTCTAAGTGGACTGCAAAAAAAATGCCAAAATACAGGAATTGCAGATATGGAAAATGAAAAATTATAATAATAAACTATAGAATACAAACTGTTGCACTCATTGTAAAGTTTTATTGCTGTGAGTTGAGAACATTAGTTATAGAGTAGAAACAATTTAGCTTAATCCTCCTTTACATTCATCCAGTTGCTAAGACAAGGAGTATCACACAACGCGCTGCGGACGTTTTGGCCCCAACGGCCTTCCATACTGGAGCGACTCAGATTCAACACGCATGATCACGTTCATCAAATTTGCTTAAACTAAGCGTCTTAAAGTATTACTGTATTTCACAAGGATTCTGACACAACAACGCGAAGCATACACTTTTGTTGCGTTTAATGAGGAAACACGCTAAACTTGGAGGGCTCATGCTGAAAGGCAGAGTAATGCCCTGTCTTTGACAGCTCGCGTCTTCACCAGAGACTTTCTGAGTACATTTACATAAAACACCAATACTCTGATTTTAATATGATTAAGATAATACTCCTATTAAAATTCTACCGTGTAGCCTAAGCAGTGATTTTATTACCTTAAAGAAACACAGAGTCACGAAATGCAGAGGATTTTCTTTCTGTTCGCCATGCGGTATCAACTTACAACAGAAGTCGAAAGTTAAAAATAAAACACCCGAAATTGCATGAAACTTTGGAGAGCCTGGTGATGCGACTAATTGTTTTATACTGAAACTTGCCTTCAAAAACTGCTTCCTTGGTCTTATCCACATTTCTTGCATGTTAAACACATGTCCACAACAGGAAATAAAAAAAAATGCATCTGCATTAATTGTGTTAATTTTTTTTAAAAGCGTTAATTATTTAAAATTAATCGCATGCGTTAACGCACTAATTGTGACAGCACTAATAAAAATATTAAATAGCATTTTTAAAACTAGCAAAAACCAAGCGAAACAAAAAATATATATGTACAACTGTGTTAAAATGTTGTAGTCTGTAAATATTTTGGCAATATTTTGCATGAATTTAAATGTATTCTCTTTCCATTCCTAAAGTTGTTCTGTGACTTAAATATTATTTTAATAAATATATCTGTTTAATAAATCTGTTTTGTTCAAATATACCAATATATATTACTCATATTCACTGAGAAATTAATAAAAATATTTATTTTCTAAACGGGGTGTACTCAATTATGAGCTCTGTATATAATATCCAGCATGCTGACAATGTCCTGTGCGCTACAACATTCCTCCTGTTCTCTGTTCGTTATGAATATGACAACAACTCTAAAATTCTCAATGGATGTGTATTAAAAATCTCTGTGGAAACAGTGTGTTGTTCTGGTATTTTTGCATATTCAAACTTGGCATCCTGCTTTTGGCATTCATTAGCTAAGCTAGAACGCATTAAAATGTACCAATAATAAAACACACACAAGCACACTCTACTTCTAAAGAGTGATTATGCTATGAGACTACCATAAAAAGACTGAAAGCCCAGAAACAAAGAACAGATATCTGCAGTCAGATCAATGCATCTTGTTATCAACATTCTCTCTATGAGAACACAAACTACACACAGCACATGACTAATCCAAACCTCAAAACAACGTCTGTCTTCAATAACACTGCGGCAGCTGCATGTGTGTCAACAGAGTCACAAAAACAGCCATACATCGCTGTATTTCTTTACCATCTGCTTGTTTTCAGGAATACATCCAAAACAGATTAGGAAAGTTCTGTTTATATAAACCCTAAATGTATTCATTAATCCCTTTACATGTGAATGCAATAGGATACACTGAAGTGTGTACGGGCGAGGCAGTGGCGCAGTAGGTAGTGCTGTCGCCTCACAGCAAGAAGGTCGCTGGTTCGAACCTCGGCTCAGTAGGCGCTTCTGTGTGGAGTTTGCATGTTCTCCCTGCCTTCGCGTGGGTTTCCTCCGGGTGCTCCGGTTTCCCCCACAGTCCAAAGACATGCGGTACAGGTGAATTGGGTAGGCTAAATTGTCCGTAGTGTATGAGTGTGTGTGTGTGGATGTTTCCCAGAGATGGGTTGCGGCTGGAAGGGCATCCGCTGCGTAAAAAAATAAGTTGGCGGTTCATTCTGTTGTGGCGACCCCGGATTAATAAAGGGACTAAGCCGAAAAGAAAATGAATGAATGAATGAAGTGTGTACATGAGGTTTTCAGTTAACTGTTTATTTGAACAATGGTATCAGTTAAACAGTGAAAATTATTAGTATTTATTTTGTCCTTTTTACGTTTTTCTGTATAATTATGCAACATATTTGTTAACTTGATGGGCATTAACATGTGCCTACAGGCATATTTTGCTAAAGAAGGGAAATGAAAAGAGCGAAAAGATGGATAATTGCCACAGTTTCAGACAGATGAGTTGCTGGCCAAACCAGCATTGATGCGGATTGGCTCTCTTCTGGATCTGTGTCATAAACAGCTCCATTCGTGTGCTTTTACCCACGTGGGGCGTGGGCGGGGCTGTGACTTGCGCCGGAAATGGCTGCTGGACCAGTTGGCTGCCCGCACTCAACGGACTGTTTTCCATTACCCCTGTTCCCATCCCCTCTGTCTATGTTGTGTCTTGCCGGTGTGCTTGTGCTAAGATAGGGCTGTTTTTCTCCCTTTTCTCACTTTGTCCTAATCAAGGGCAAGCTGAGGGGGTGTTTTTTAGCCTAACTGTCCAAATGTATCTTTCTTCGTTTCTAAATGCTACCTCCTAAGATCTGTCTCCCCTGAAAAGTTGTTTGTGATGTTTTGTGTATGGTCTGGGGGGTCCAATTTCGCTATACGAAAGTGTAGTGACAAATAAAGGCTTGATTGATTGATTGATTGACGTATTTGCACAAGTGGAGAAAGAAGCCACAAAAGCAAAACTTTCTGAAATGTGCTTTGCTTTGGAGATGGCCACAAATGGGAGTATTTTGGGTTCTCTCTCTCTCACTGGCACCATTCAGAAACACAACAGATTTATTTTTAATGATTTAGTGCACCACCAACAAACCAACCAACCTTTTATTTTTCCATTAGGAGGGTTACAGTTATTAATAATCCTAATAAAAGATCCATTTATTAAATAGCCTATTGAATCTACAAATCAAACAAGTGCTGATTGACAAGTATTTTTGCAAACGCCACACCGAACTGACACTTTCATTTTATAGCTATATAAACAACACAAAAATCCATGCAAAATAATCCAATACATTATGTACTTTTTTAATATGTAAAAAAAAACAGGATTATAATATGCTATAGCCAAACATCATTTGGATTAAGGTTGCGCGATACTTGGAAAACATGTCATATATAATAATAACTTACAATTTTTTCCGAAATTAAAAAAATCTATACACTCATCGGCCACTTTATTAGGTACACTTTACTAGTACGGTGTTGGACACCTTTTGCCTTCAGAACTGCCTTAATCCTTTGTGGCATAGATTTAACAAGCTACTGGAAATATTCCTCTAAGGTTTTGGTTCATATTGACATGATAGCATCATGCAGTTCCTGCAGATTTGCCGGCTGCTTATCCATAAAGCAAATCTTCCGTTCCACCACATCTTAAAGGTGCTCTATTGGATTGTGAACTGGTGACTGTGGAGGCCGTTTAAGCACAGTGAACTTATTCTTATGTTCAAGAAACCAGTCAGAGATGATTCACGCTTTATGACGTGGGGCATTATCCTGCTGGAAGTAGCCATCAGAAGATGAGTACGCTGTGGTCATAAAGAGATGGACATGGTCAGCAGCAATACTCAGGTAGGCTCTGGTGTTGATTTCAATTAGATTTTCAATTAGTATTAATGGGCCCAAAGTGTGCCAAGAAAATATCCCCCACACCATTACACCATCACCAGCAGCCTGAACTGTTGACACAAGGCAGGATAGATCCATGCTTTCATGATGTCAAATTCTGACCCGACCATCTGAATGTTGCAGCAGAAATGAAGACTCATCAGAGCAGGCAACGTTTCTCCAATCTTCCATTGTCCAGTTTTGGTGAGCCTGTGTGAATTGTGGCCTCAGTTTCCTGATCTTAGCTGACAGAAATGGCACCCGGTGTGGTCTTCTGCTGCTGTAGCCCATCCGCCTCAAGGTTGGATGTGTTGTGCATTCAGAGATGCTCTTCTGCAGAGCTCGGTTGTAACGAGTGCTTATTTGAGTTACTGTTGCCTTTCTATCAGCTGGAACCAGTCTGGCCATTCTCCTCTGACCTCTGGCAAGAACAAGGAATTGGTGGCCACAGAACTGCTACTCTCTGGACATTTTCTCTTTTTCAGACCATTCTCTGTAAACCCTAGATATGGCTGTGCCTGAAAATCCCAGTAAATCAGCAGTTTCTGAAATACTCAGACCAGCCCGTCTGGCACCAACAACCATGCCACGTTCAAAGTCGCTTAAAGCACCTTTCTGCCCCATTCTGATGCTCAGTTTGAACTGCATTAGGTGTACCTAATAAAGTGGCCGGTGAGTGTGCTTATGTATGTTATGACTTGTTAAAGTATGACAGGCAAAATAAACGGGTAATACATTTTTCTGAGCTAATTAAATAATAATAATAATAAAAAATACCATG
Organism: Danio rerio; assembly: GCF_049306965.1. Taxonomy (NCBI): domain Eukaryota; kingdom Metazoa; phylum Chordata; class Actinopteri; order Cypriniformes; family Danionidae; genus Danio; species Danio rerio. Next base: position 43,851,464 of record NC_133186.1, on the reverse strand, counting down.
TGAAGGTGCAAACATTTACACTTTAAAACTTGGAAATTCTGATTCATATTTATTGTTGTCATTTTTCCTCTCCTAGCATTAGTCTTTATTTTCAGCTCTAGGTTCAGATAAGCTAGGTTAACTTCAGAAATAGAGGCGGAAATAGTAAAGACATCATCTGATTGGTTAGATGTGGATTAACAATCCATGCATGCAGCTCACAAACACGTATAAATACATAAAACTAATGTCATACCTTGCACTTCCCTGTGATATGGATATTGCACATCTTATTATAAGGTAACAATATTTCTTCAGATATATTGTGCAGCCATAAATTAGATGCATGTTACAGTTCTAAAGACTAAACTTACCTACACTGCTGAACTAATAATGAACCACAACAACCTTTGGTTCCACAAAGCTTCGTCATACACAAACGTTGCAATTCTTTCATGTTTCCACTGATCGCTGCAGTGCATCAAGCAGCTTCCTCCGCACAGGCCAGGCAGGTAGGAGGACCAAGAGTTTCCAAAACCGGAGGAGTTTATTGGCCTTCATGAGCTTCTAATGAACACCTTTGCATTTAACTCGCACATGCATATACACCCACATATCAACATGAGCCAGCTCTCATTGCGGGACTCGTGCTGCTGAAGGACAAGGTAAAGAACACGACATTATTGTGTGCTTCGTGAAGGTGACTTTCCCTCCCATCAATCTCCAGCACAGCAGCAGTCTTGACACCGGGAATAAGGTCTTTCCATTTCCCAAAGACTCATTTTACGCTGTCTGCCCTCCTCTTTCCATCATGCTAAGCGGCAGACGCTGGATGGATGTCTCGTGAGACAAGGGCACTGTATGGCGCGTAGTAAAAAGCCGGCGAGGTCACGCATCGGTGGAGTAACTGCGATGAGGAGTCATCAGGAGAAGCACAAGGTGACCGTAAAACGTTAGTCCTCATTAGCCCAGGCCGACAAAGTGCTCATGTTGCAAATAATGTTGTTCAGGAGGGCTATAAATAGACCACCTTCAATACAATCATATTTTATCTATGTATATACATACAGTAAATGTACGCACACACACAGTGACACAGATATACAGCATACATAAAATGTAGATCCTACTGTCCACACTCAAATCAGGACAATTTATAGACCAATTACCAACCTACGTTACACATGACGTCACACGGGTCCCCGGTTGCAAAAAAAGGACAGGCTGCAATGGGAAAAATGTTGTTTTGTGCGGTAGGATGCCGAGTCCAAAAATAGAAAACTTAACTTTTACCATACACCACACACATCTTTAATACCGACTGCAGACGTCTTTGGCTAAATGGGAGCTGAATGAAGTGAGGAGCTAATTAGAAATGCAGGATTCTGCAGTTCTCATGTCATATCAGGTCAGTTCACGCTATGCTGAATCATACACATCACTCGATTTAGATTGCAGAAATGATTTCAGCAAAAACAGTTACATGTGGTTAATTAAACTGCGGACACTGAATGCTAATAATGAAATGTGAAAGTTACGTTTATTAAGGTAAAGTTGGTTTTATATTCACACATTCATTCAGTGACAACTTGTGATAAACTCCCTATATTGTTTACCACGGCACTTTGAATATTCGGTCTGAAATAACCTGCAAGTGTGACTTGAAAACAACATGAACACTGTTTATTTGACTGTGAACATGTTGTACTTTGATAGTCATTAGCCCCTTTCACACAGTGATACCGGTAAATATCTGGAAATTTTCCAGGAACGACTTTACCGGTATATTCAAAAAAGCGCTGTTCACACAGGCGAGGACGTTACGGAAATTTTCCGGAAAAGAGCATTCACACATCCATTCCAAAATACCGGTAAATTCTGACATCATTCACCACAAATGAGCTTTAAACGGCTGCGCTTGTATTTGTAAACATTTGACTACATTACAAACTCTGTGGATCATCAATATTGTGAACAACTTTCGCAGGATCACTTTCGCATGTCGAGATGTTTATAATATGTGCATGTGCAGGCGCTCACAGGCTGTTTCAAAGGCACACGCAAAGCTTAAAGGTAAACAAACAACGGCTTATCATAAGCATCTCATCGATGATTATTTACACAGTTGGCATAAAGAAGAACATATAAACGTGATCTGACTAACTTCTAGCAGCTAAATGTGTCTGGAAAAATATTCAAAGGCTTTTATTCTCACAAACCGCGCGGACGTAAATGCGTCTGACTGTTGTGATTGGCTAAAGCAGACGTCTTACGTCAGCACGTTCTAGACGTGCACACGCTTATTCCGGCAATCTTCCTTCTGCATTCACACAGCGCAGCATTCCGGCAAATTACCGGTAATGTTACAACTTCTCTTTCCGGAAAATAGCCAGAACGAATTTACCGGTATTTTCAAAATGGACCTGTTCACACATACAACCTTTCCGGAAAATTGCCGCCAATTTTCCGGAAAGGTCTGTATGTGTGAAAGAGGCTAATGGCTGCTATTAAGATTTCGCTATTTAGAGTTTGCAAATAATACTTTCATGAAATTATATTGTTAAGGAGAAAGTCTGAATGTGCAAATATAAAACCAACTTTACCTCATTCACATATCCTGCCGTACAGGTGCAGTTTGCTGTCAGAATGCAGTCGTTTTGCTTGTTGGTGATTAATTACCAAGGCCTTGTATAACATTAACTCAGTCTTCTTTCCTTGTCTTTGGCTAAGCAGAATCTCGGTTTTTAGCTCTACATAGTGTTGAATCTGGTCATCATGGAGCAATATTTCTTGCACATGACCACACAGAACATCATTGTTGGCATCCAAAGACTTGTAGACCTTTAACTCTCTCTTGTAAAATCACTCTGAGCTTCAATGAGATTGTATATTTTGGGCTGGATGCTTGGTCATTTCGTCTTATCCAATATTCATTGGGAGGGTGCTATCGCAAATGTACCTGTCAGATGAACACTGCTCACTTTAACGTTAATTTTGCAGAATCACTGTGGTTATCACTGGGCGACGAGCTGTTATAATATGCTGTAAGCATTATGTAAATAATATATATAATGTGTAATCAATATATCTTATTTCTAAGACAACAACAAACTCTGCACCGGATCTAATGTCATTCTCTCGCTGTGAATGCTGGCGTTCCCGTTTTTTTCTGCCACCTCCCTGCGCGCGCATCCTGAATGTTTACAAACATGGTAATTGGTCTGAATTACCAATAAATTAGGTTTGTGCTGTTATATATCAAACAAAATGAGTATCAAGCAAATCCACAGCAGAGAAAAACTGAATCCAAAGAAAAAGCAACTGAAGAGGCATTTAGATGTATCTGCATAGACTGTTAATTGAAGCTCAGAAGTAGCATGAAGAAGAATTTATATTGCAAATGTATTGCATAATTAATGCTTGATTAATTTATTTATTTGTTGCCCCCATAATGAATGCAACCCCAAACCATGATTTTTCCTGCACCAAACTTGACTGATTTCTCTGAGAATATTGAGTCCATGTGGGTTCCAGTAGGTTTTCTGCAGTATTGGTGATGATTGGGATGCAGCTCAACAGATGATTCATCAGAAAAATCCACCTTCTGCCACTTTTCCAGATGATCAACTAGAAGTCAAGTTATTATTTGTTGCTCTTAAAACTGGGATCGACGACAAGACTTTTGTCAGGTAGTGTATAAAAGAGACAGAATTTTTTATAAAGCCAAAAGAAATAAACATCCCAAACTCTATACAGACATTTCAAGATCTTAAAAACTCAAAAGCCATTAAACGGTGTCTAAGGAACCAAAAAATATCTGCACAAAGCATAGCTTCTATCCTCTTTTGTTCTTTGTATACGGTGTACATGTCCTGATCAAACCTTCCCTGTAAGAGTGAGGATAAACGCTGGCAGCTCATTATTGCTCCAGTGCTACAGCGATGTGGCTGCTGCTATCGTGAGAGCTGGAATACTGCAGTGCTGCGCAAAGAGAGCAGACTCAGGCTTTGAAAGTTCTAGCATGGCTTGTGTTCAGATTTACTGCTCTAATGGCCAGACCTAAGCAAGGTGCACTCAGCAGATTACAGCAAGTGTCTGCTTTTCACAGGGGGAACACAAAGTGACTTTGCTCACACACCCAAAGGTGAGAAAGCCGAGAGACGGAGAGAGAAAATAGTGGTGAAGTAACTAAGGGAAGCGGCAAGTACCTGACAGAGAACAGAGGTGCAATGAGGACATGCCAGATTTAGAGTATGGAGGACACTGTTGACTATGGATGAGGCACATGGTATTTTTGACTACACCTGCAGGATATTGAAAAACTGACATTAGGACTATTCAGATGGTAGCCGTTTCTCAGGTGGACATTGTTTTTTCTCTACTACGAGCTGATTGGATGTTGGAAAGTGGGCATTTTACTCAGAAAGACGGGGAAAGGGGTTTGGGAGAGTTAATACAACCTATCTAATCCTCACCATTTCTGTTTGTTAACTGACAGCTGGAGGGGCATGGTTAAGTATGTTAGCAACGCCTAATACCTTAGACCAGGGCTATTCAATTGGCGGCCCCCGAGACAATTTGTTCAAACCCTAGTAGCAAAGAATTCTGGCCCAGATTTGGCATAAAGCTGGGACATCAGGCATTCATCCGGCACTGGCATACAGCATGTGGGCCAACCATGGCCTGGGTTTGGCAGAGGTGGCACCGTCTATAATGCGGCACACAAGATTTGGGCCAGATGTAAAACGTAGTATTTGGCCCAGATTTTAAAAATTGATTGTGGGCCACGTGAGTTTGGCCAGTCTTGACCCACATTAAAAATACATAAAAATAATTTTTTATTAAATAAATCAATTCTACCAATCAGGTCACGGAGAAAAAACAAGGCCCATAGTGTGCCTAAAGCACAACGCTTCATAGGTGTATTAATTTCATTGCAATCGTGACACACCAACCTTTCTGGCCCAGTTCAGGCCCAGTTATGAGTTATTACCTTGGCTGAGACTTGGCCCAGATATGGTCTGTGTTTGGCCCTTGTCTGGAAGCCAGATTTGGTCCAGTCATGTACCGTAATTCACAGCGGCATGTGGGCCAAGCAAAACCTGATTGTGTGGGCCACACAGAAATTTTGCTATGTGGGAATAGTGTGACCAAGACATAAAAATAAATTTAGTTCAGTCAAAAAACAGCCGCTATAAACCACCCTGAGAAAAAAACACTGGATCAATGAGCTCGTACCTTATAGTACTCCTGAGAAAATATTGTATTCTGTCAGACAAAAGCCTACCGACTTTGATTACATTTGGGGACCATTTTTGGACACATTACCTCTGTTAGACTTTAATAACTGACTATTTCATATAACTATTGTTAGTTTTGCTAGCGTTTTTTGTTGTTGTTTTTACTTGCTCTTATTTTATGTTATTGTTTTAATTTAATGTTTTATCATATATGTAAATGTAATTTATTGGTGCATCATTCTGGAAATTACTGTTTTTATTTGTTATTATCATCAATCATTTCAACTTTATTTACGTAACATCAAAATGAGAAATGTTTTGACAAAATTTGTGACAATTATACCTTGTGTGGATGGGGGGTGGCGGAGTGGGTTGTATTTCAGGGCTCGAAATTGCGACCATTTTGGTCGCATATGTGCCCGAAATTTTATCTATGCGACCTTGAAATATATTTGGGAGCATTTCTGAGAGTGTTTAAAATTGTAGTGTGCGACCAATTTTTACTGCAAAATGTTCAGCACATGCGCGGATTCAGGAGACATTCACGCAGAATGCATCTCTAAGCTCTTTGTCTGCACATGAAACGTGAAACGCAGCGCTCGGGAATGGTTTAAAACAGTTGTCATGTCAACTTGCTGCAGTAAACAAATCCAAGTCCGTAATGCTTGCCCCGCCTTTGCGCTCTTCTTATTGGCTCACCACTGCTCTAGCACTGAACGCGAATGATTAATTAATATCAGCTGTCAATCACTCAGTGCCTTTTGGCTTCGGATGACAGAGAGGGACTACCGCGAAAAATTGTAAAGCGCTGAAGATGAGAATGAAGATAACATAACACTTGACAGATTTTGTTTTAGAAACCATGGCATCTACAGTTGCAAATAATGACACATCTTACTAGTTATACCGTTAACACGTTAATTCAAGCAGTGCGTGCAGGGCCGGTGAGCGCTCCGTGTATGCTTTGGTCACTCAGTTATGTTATAAAAATCTATTTTCTTGTGATAGCGGGATTTTGTTGAGACATATTTTCCTCACGTTTGCATATAACGTTATATATGATTTTTTTGTTTGTTAGTTTGATAAGTGTTGATTTCAAATACAATAAATCTGTTTGTATAAAACTTGTAGTAACGGTGCTCATAATTGGTGGGTGCGACTAAATTTTGGCTGATGCGCCTAAATTTTTAAAGTTAGGAGCACCGGTGCTACCAAGCAAAAAGGTTAATTTCGAGCCCTGTATTTGTATTTGTATTTTTTATTTTATTTATTTATTTATTTTTGTTATTATTTGTCTTCGCTAATTGTTAAAAAAGTCCTGATATTCCTTGTAATTTCACATTCTACACAATGTTATGTATATTGTCAATACAAATACTTATAAAAAAGAAAAAAAAAAGAAAAAACGGCCAATATAGCTATGAAGTGACGTGCGTCTGTTCAATTCAGTCTGAGCTGCAGAGGCTGCGCAGAGCATGAGTCCCCATGAGCGAGTGGTGCGAACAGCTGAAAGCATTTGGATATGTTTTGTATGCCTTTTGTACAACGCACTGTAATCATTAAAAGGGATGCAACGATAAGCTGACTTCACTATTAACTGCACTTTAATTCGTCACCGTTAATTAATCGTAAAGGCTTCTCTAAGCCGCATTTCCAACACAAGTTCACAACAATTCGTAACTTTTTGAATTAGTGGCTAATTCATACGAATTCGTACGATCTAGTTCGTACAATTTAGTACGACTTGCTCATCCCCCAATGATGGTTGGGGTTAGGGGTGGGGTTGGGTGCCACACCTCCTTTTTAAAAATCATACAATTTCGTACGACTGAACTCGTACAAATTCATCCGAATTAGCCACTAAACTGGCAAAACGTAAAATACTTACGTTTTCTCGTGAGATCAGGCTGGCATTTCTGTTGCACGGAAAATTTATGACAAGTTGCCAAATGTGCGCTAGTTTAAAGTTCCAAGTATATACACAGAGGCTAATACGCACGCACACTGGATTAACTATAGCAGCGGCCGTTCCCACATCACGTCTTTTCCGCTTGCACGTTTGTTATTTCTAATGTAAGAATGACAATATGCGCGTACAAGCGGAGCAACGTGCTTGCCTCTGTCCGGGCGCAGGCAATAGAAAACATCTCACGGTGAGAGTTGTGCGTGGCTTTCAGTGCAATGTAAGGAAAATATATGTTCGGAGAATTATTATTAAAATGATTAAATACGCATGAACTCAAATGATAACTACAGCTAATCTAAATAGCTACTTCCCAAATATAAAGCTTGAAGTTCTAAATTACATTAGACTTGATAACCGTGAAACGGTTGAACCGTTCTTCAGAGTATATAATCGTACAACCAAAATCTATAATGTTGCATCACTAACTGTTATGCTGTTCAAAACATAACATATGAATGTGTCTGAATGTAGAAGAAGCCTACTTCAGCAATGCACTGCTTTTGTTGTGTGTAATACAACATTTTGAATGTTTGTAAACAAAACAAAAAAAGTCAATTGGACAAAGCAGTTGTTTTAAAATACAATATATTAACATTTTAATGTAGAAAAAGCCAACGTGGGTGTCTTTATGAGCACAAATACAGCATATGAGCTCTTATATGTTGTTGTGTCATCACTCATATAGCAAGTCATATCTCTACGGCCCTTCGTTAGGGATGATTTTCATGAACCGGCCCCCATGCCAAACTAATCGAATAGCCCTGCCTTGGACAGACCTGATTTGAGAACTGAACTGAAAACAAACAGGAAGTGGATTTTCAGATTTCAATTTTAGATTACAAGGGAAAACAATGTTTTTTTTCTTCTTAATGACATACACTGATGAATGATTCACCACAAAACTAGCAATGTGAGCTAACAAAACCAATATGGTTAGTTTTGATTTCATGTGTACTTTAAAGGCACAATGTGCAAGATATTTTAATTCATATATCCAAAAACCACTATGACTATATCGCATATTTTGCTGTTTTATGTCTTTACATTATTTCAAATACAGAGAAATAAGCTAATAACTATATAAGCTAATATATTAGCTAATAATAAGCTAATTATAAAAGTGAAAGTACCCGCCCCTATTACGTCAGCACCGGACCTAGTTGAAACCTCAGGCAGTCAGGCGGCGTAATACAGAGAGTGAATCATTACTGACGTAATGGGGGCGGGTATTTTCACTTTTTACTGCTACAGCCCCTCCCTCACCTCTGCTTATGTTCAAAACAAACTAAGATCAGTGCGGTGTTTCTTATGGCAGGTTTTTATTCTTCAAACATGTTGAGAGATCGAGTCGATCGACTTAAAGAGGGAATATGTCGACATAATCTGCACAGATGTGACTTAGTAAATTAAAATTTTAATCATCATTCAGTAGTCTGAATGTAAATCCCCTCGTCAGGCAGCGCTGGAGCAGCGTGAGAGAGTGGATCACAGCGCATCAAACGAGAGGTACTAACAAAAGAAACATACACATTCTCTGTGTTCAGTCTGTTACAATCATTGTTGAAACCCATACAGGCAGCATAATACAGAAAGTGAAGCAAAGAGCTTAAAATGATATTGATAATTAAAAGGTAAAAAGGTAAAAAGATTATATATATATATATATATATATATATATATATATATATATATATATATATATATATATATATATATTAGACACATATGATGCTTGTATTTGCAGCAGCTCCACACCCACAACTTAATGCATTACCTTAAATTAGGCTTTACAGTCTCCTTTACTTCCACTGTATCTGTTCAGCAGAGGGAACTGAACCAATTCCATGACGTCTGACAAAGCAATATTTCAAGACAGCTGCGCCCTAGGTCTAAAGTCTATAGTAAAACATGCTGTTTTCTGCTAAATGGTTACATTAATCGAGTTAGTTTAATATATTTTTTTATTGAAGAGGAATCCAATTTACAAAATAAGGTAAACTTGACTGAGTGCTTGATTTCCCCTTTAAACCTCGTGGCTAAAACGTGAAAATTAGGGTTGCGTTAGACTGAAAATAGCAACAAATCGCGGCAAACAAGCTTGTTGCCTTAATGCGGAGGGTGTATGATAGGGCCAACTGACATTAAACAAAGTCCCTTCAATGCTGGTCATTTGACTCGACAGTCATCTTTGAAATGTCTCTCGGGCAGTATGCTTAAGCCAGGGGTGTCCAAACTGGGTCCTGGAGGGCCAGAGTCCAGGAGAGTTTAGCTCCAACCCTAATTAAACACATCTGAACCAGCTAATCAAGCTATTACTAGATACACTAAAAACTTCCTGGCAGGTATGTTGAAGCAAGTTGGAGCTAAACTAAGCAGGATACCAGCCTTCTAGGGCCGAGTTTGGACACCCAAATTTGATCCATTTGATTGGATGGAAACATCAAATTCTCCAAAAATGTTTGCCAAGCTTATAAGTAGATTACATATTAGGAATCATATATAATATATAAATATAAAATAATATATGAATACCAATATGAAACAATAACTGTCTCTTTAGCTTCACTTCTAAACGTCTGAATCACAAATCTGCAGAATTTACAGCCTAATCTCATGAGAAAACGTAAGTATTTTACGTTTTGGCAGTTTAGTGGCTAATTCGTACGAGTTCAGTTGTACGAAATTGTACGATTTTAAAAAGGAGGCGTGGCACCTAACTCCACCCCTAAACCCAACCGTCATTGGGGGATGAGCAAATCGTACTGAAATGTACGAATAAGATCGTATGAATTCTTACGAATTAGCCACTAAATGAAAAAGTTACGAATTGCCGTGAGATTGTGTTGGAAACTCGTGTCTGGTCAGACCCCTCTCCAAATAAAATGTCAGTCTATAGCAATCGGCGATTGGCTACTGTACTAGAGGGCGGGGCTTCATTCGCCATATTGACCATTACACATTTCCTCTTTCAAAACTAAAGGAGTGACATGTCATATATTCTATTGTCTTCACTTTAAATCAGTGGTCCCCAACCACCGGGCCGCGGTCTGTGGAACAGTTGGTACCGGGCCACAAAAGAAATCATAAATTATTTCTGTAGAATATTATTCCCCCCGCAACTTGGTTTCTTCCACTCTATGCCAAAATCCACCACGGAGTGAAGTGAAAGTGTAGCGGGAAGAACGATCGCTAGAATATAGCTCAGTGGTGGTTGTTGATAGTTTAAAGTTATAAAACAGGTATTATAGAGTCCAAGTCAGCAGAACATTTAAGGACTGTGCATATATGTGTGCGTGCATCGCTAAGTACGTACCCGAAATCATTGCAATATGAATCTATATGGAGTTTCACATAATCATACTCATTAGGGCTCTAACATGCCAATGCATACATTTAATTCTAAATATGTTCGTCAGTTGAAATGTTTGGCACAGATATTATGTATTGGATGCATATAAACATTGATTGAAACATAATCAGACCGCAATAGTGCAACTAGCACATGCGCACTGAGTTGTTCATGATTAACCTGGATGCACGAGCGCAGTAGTTGTGTTCACGTGAAGACCCCCCCAAACCCCCAACCCCGGTCCGTTGTAAAATTGACAAACGTTGACCGGTCCGCGGTGATAAAAAGGTTGGGGACCACTGCTTTAAATCACAGCCTCAGCAATTCGATACCTGCAGGCAAACCATGTTGCAATATGAACTTCATTTCTATTTATTGCACAGCTCTACTTTTGGCCCAGTGAAACGCCTCAATAGAGAACGCATGTAGGTGAATGTGTGTTTGATTAGATCTGGACAGGGTGATACAACAGTGAACAGACTGCTGCAGTAGTGGAGTCTGCATGCAAACAGAGCCATCACAGCACAAGACTGAAAGGTCAGCTGACTCAGCATGCATGCGACAGCCTGATGGCTCTTCTCCATGTTGAGAAACTCAAAGGGTGTGCCAGACTGGATAAAAAGGTCAGCAGCGGATCTCCTGCCATGATGGAGAAGTGATCCCAGCTGTGTGCATGACACAATCACCAAAGGGACTCGTTCCCTATTTACTGGAAAAGGAATTGTTAGAGCAGAACAGTGTGACGACGGTTGTCACCATAGAAGTGCCAAACAGGGCTCTGGGAAATGGCCAACAATTAGGTAAAACACAAACATGACAGGGACATGTGTAAACTCATCTTTTGTGATAGAGAAGTAATACATTTTGTTCATTATTTATTTATATAAATTGATATTAAAGAGCCCATATTATGGTGTTGCTAGGTGGTTGCTATGGTGTTCTTAGTTGTTGCTGGGAGGTAGCTAGAGTGTTTTGACTAGTTGTTAAGGTGTTGCAAAGCAGTTGCTAAGGTGTTCGCTAAGGTGTTGCTAGGTGGTTGCTATGGTGTTCTGACTGGTTGCTAGGGTGTTCTAAGTGGCTGCTTAGCAGTTGCTAAGGTGTTGCGAGATGGTTGCTAAGGCATTGCCTACGTGTTGCTAGGCAGTTGTTAAGGTGTTCTAGGTCATTGCTAAGGTGTTGCTAGGTGGTTGCAAAGGTGTTCGTTTAGTAGCTAGGCGGTTGCTAAGGCATTGCTAGGTGGTTGCTATGATGTTGCTAGTCGATTGCTAAGGTGTTTCTATGTGGTGGCAAGGGTGTTCTGAGTGGTTGCTAGGTAGTTGCAAGGTGGTTGCTAAGACGTTAAGTGGAAGCTAAAACATTGCTAGGTGGTTGCTAAGGTGTTGCTAGAAGATTGCTATGGTGTTCTGAGTGGTTGCTAGGCGCTTGCTAAGGGGTTGCTAGACGGTTGCTAGGATGTTGCTAAGGCGTTGCTAGTTATGTGCTAAGGTGTTGCTAGGGTGTTCTGAGTCATTGCTAGGAGGTTGCTAAGGCGTTGCTAAGCAATTGCTATATTTTAGGTTGCTGCTATGGTGTTGCTTAGTGGTTGTTAGGGTGTTCTGAATGGTTGCTAAGGTATTGCTAGGCGGTTGCTAAGGGGTTGCTAGGGGGTTGCTAAGGTATTCTGAGTTGCTGCTAGGCAGTTGCAAACATAAATTAGCATGGTTCTAGTATGAAATAGCATTGTTTTAGCACGTTTCTAGCATAAATTAGCATGTTGCTTGTATGTTTGTGACATTTTAGCATGAATTTAATATGAATTAGTATGTTGCTAGTATGTTTCTAGTATGGATCAGTATATTGTTAGTATGGATTTGTTTGTTGCTAGTCTGTAAAATGTAAAGTCAATGGCAGTTTTTTTAATAATGGAAGTCTATGGGACAGTTGCTAGGGTGCCATAAGTGGATGCTAGCGTGTGGCTAGTAAGTCGAAAGGTCATTAGTGATTAGCAGATTGGTAGCCTGAGTTAAATGAGCCCAACATTAATTCTGTGTAACAGTCTGGCGCAAAGTTATGAGCTCACTAAGTTTGATCCAATGTTTAGTCAATGGGACTTTTCAGAATTTTCCGGGACAATTTCCATTACTTTAGGCCACAGGTGTCAAACTCAGTTCCAAAAGGGCCGCAGCTCTGCACAGTTTAGTTCCAACCCTAATTAAACACACCTGATCAAACTAATTGAGTCCTTCAGGCTTGTTTGAAACCTACAGGTAAGTGTGTTGGAGCAGGGTTGGAACTAAACTGTGCAGGGCTTCGGCCCTCCAGGAATTGAGTTTGACACCCCTGCTTTAGGCAATCGACACAATACAGGAGTGAGTAAATAACTGCATATAAAAAGAGGTCTGCAAAAGCCAGCTAGTCACTTGACTTTTTTTTTTTTAATTTTTTTTTTTAGAGTTGATATTCTGTCCATGTCTGTGCACACCTCCTACACACACCATGCAAAAAAGAAAACCAGAATAATGAAGTCAAGCACTGCTATCTGAACAGGAGATCCTCTTTGCTGCCCTTGTTTAAAAGGTCTGCAGCACTGCAGCACAGACACACACACCGGGGAGCACAATGCTCAAACACGTTTAAAGTAACCCAATTATAAATGGAAATATGCTACAAACACCATTGTCCTGTTTTTGGAACAATATAGGCAGGGCCTGAAATAAACAGGCCGGTTATAACGTACTGACATTATCTCATATGTGCTATGTCGCGGTACAATACTATAGCGAGGGAGGCGAGTGTGAGTAATTAAAACGCAGAAACGCTGCACAATTCACTGCGTGTGTGTTTGCTGGATAGTCATTTACTGACATAGAAGCCGCTATTGTACAGCTGTGGAGAAAATGAAAGTAAACTCCAATTCTCTCTCTCTCTCTCTCTCTCTCGATGTTTCCTTTCCTCTTGGCTGTTATAGCGATATTTGTGGATGCAATCCAGACACACTCCAGCAGAGGGAGTTTTCTCCACCCCATCTATTATGGATTGGCTGCGATTGCCGTGTCAGTTTATGAGTGTAACTCATCGGTGAACAGGGCCAGTGCGTTAGAGCCAATCGCAGCCCAATCATAGGGGTTTAACAACTCGCTTGACCGAGATACCGAATTGAACCGAATCGATGAGATAATCGGGATAATTCGTGATGATGTGCTTCTCGTCATAATGTACTTCTCACATACTGTTTTTCGAATTCTATGAATTTAGACTTACTACTTGGCGGGGCAGCACGGTTGCACAGTTCTCACCTCACAGCAGGAAGGTCGCTGGTTCGAGCTTTAGCTGGGTCAAGTTGGCATTTCTGTGTGGAGTTTGCATGTTCTCCCCGTGTATGCGTGGGTTTCCTCCAGATGCTCCGGTTTCCCCCACAAGTCCAAAGACATGCGCTATAGGAGAATTGGGTAGCTAAATTGTCCATAGTGTATGTGTGTGAATGAGAGTGTATGGGTGTATCCCAGTGATGGGTTGCAGCTAAAAGGGCATCCGCTGTGTAAAGCATATGCTGGATAAGTTGGCGGTTGGCGACGCAGTGGTGCAGTAGGTAGTGCTGTCGCCTCACAGCAAGAAGGTCGCTGGTTTGAGCCTCGGCTCAGTTGGCGTTTCTGTGTGGAGTTTGCATATTCTCCCTGCATTCGCGTGGATTTCCTCCGGGTGCTCTGGTTTCCCCCACAGTCCAAGACATGTGGTACAGGTGAAATGGGTAAGCTAAATTGTCCGTGGTATATGAGTGTGAATGAGTGTGTATGGATGTTTCCCAGAGATGGGTTGCAGCTGGAAGGACGTCCGCTGCATAAAACATATGCTGGATAAGTTGGCCGTTCGTTCTGCTGTGCTGACCCCAGATTAATAAAGGAAGTAAGCCGAAAAGAAAAAGATGAATAAATAAATTAATCGCATCTGTGTTTTCGTGTCTGCAGTGTAAGCAGGTAGATTGGATTTTCACCTGTCAATGTGAGTCGCGCGTCATTAAAAACCATAGCGAACGACATTAAATCTGACACTTTCTTTTCAGAACAGACTTCAGGAGAGTCCCAAACCTTAAATCTCATACACCAGGACTTAAACATAATTAAGTCATATATATTATAATCATATAGCACAGGTATTTAAGCACATTAACTAGAATGAGAGAGCGGAATGTCCGCCACGTAACCAATATAAACGAATATAAAACTAGTGCACAGCGACATCACATGCATAAATCAGGCCAATGACATTACATTAAGATGCCTAAAGGTTTTTAAAAAAAAGTCTAAATATCAAAAGAAGATGAACAAATGAGAATCTTTCCGTCATAAACTATAGTAAAACAACTTGTCAAAAGCTGCAAACAGATTACATACAGGAAAAGAGAAAAGAACACTATTTAATTATCAGCTGTTATTCAGCGCCCGCTCTTTTTTTTTCCTGGTCATTGCACCTTTGCCATGTGCTGTGTAAATGCAGACGATCGGATACGAGTCA
This sequence comes from Danio rerio, assembly GCF_049306965.1. Classification (NCBI taxonomy): domain Eukaryota; kingdom Metazoa; phylum Chordata; class Actinopteri; order Cypriniformes; family Danionidae; genus Danio; species Danio rerio. The sequence goes on along the minus strand of NC_133186.1, from coordinate 43,836,439 downwards.
CTTTTAAAAGATGATGTAAGCAGGTCATCAAAAAAATCGGATACAGTCACAAAATCAGAATTGACCATCAAGATCTGCAGTGTAAATGTAGCATTGGAGCATTTATTTACAGAAAGAATATATATATGCACTACATTTACATTTAGTCATTTAGCTTTTATCCAAAGCAACTTACAAATGAGGACAAGGAAGCAATTTACACAACTAAGAGCAACAATGAATAAGTGCTGTAGGCAAGTTTCAGGTGTGTAAAGTGTGAGAAGCAAAGCATTAGTAAATGTAAGTTTTTTTTTTTTACAGTTAGTACAGTACAGTTAGCAGTAGAACCAGAGAGGCAATTGCAGATTAGGAAGGGAAGTGGAGACTAAATAGTTGAGTTTTTAGTCGTTTGTTGAAGACAGCGAGTGACTCTGCCGTTCTGATGCAGTTAGGGAGTTCATTCCACCAACTGGGCAGATTGAATGCGAGAGTTCGGGAAAGTGATTTCTTCCCTCTTTGGGATGGAACCACGAGGCGACGTTCATTCACAGAACGCAAGTTTCTGGAGGGCACATAGATCTGCAGAAGTGAGAGCAGATAAGAAGGAGCAAAGCCAGAAGTCGCTTTTTAAGCAAACATCAGAGCTTTGGATTTGATGCAAGCAGCAACTGGCAGCCAGTGCAAACGGATGAGCAGCGGAGTGACATGTGCTCTTTTAGGTTCATTAAAGACCACTCGTGCTGCTGCGTTCTGGAGCATCTGAAGAGGCTTGATAGAGTTAGCTGGAAGCCAGGCTAGTAGAGAGTTGCAATAGTCCAGTCTGGAGAGAACAAGAGCTTGAAAAAGGAGTTGAGCTGCATGTTCAGATAGGAAGGGTCGGATCTTTCTAATGTTGTAGAGTGCGAATCTGCAAGACCGAGCAGTTCTAGAAATGTGGTCAGAGAAGTTTAGTTGGTACACTATTGCCCTAATGTTTAAAGTCAGAAAACATAGAATACTTTTTATAGATCTTTTGTGATTTTCTACAAATAAATGCTCTGAATAATTTTCTTATTTGCTATTTTTGGAGACATGTTATAACAAACAACACAAATGTACTCAAAGCATGTCCATAATAATAGTATATGCAGAGAAGTGGTCTCTTACTATTTCCCCCAGAGCTGTAAAGTGTCTTATTAGGCCCATGAACACCAACCATCCTTAATGCACCCTTCAACTCATGTCATGTCCCATAGTGCCCTTGAATCACTTCAATGAAAGGTCTGTGTGACACAAACGTCTAATCTATGTTGATTCCATCCTGCAGCAGACAGTGACGGCTGGCCTCCAAACAGATGTCCAGATACTGGTCCCTAAAGGCGATGCTCTATAAAGCTCTCCTAATCCATAAATAGCCCTTTTTATGGTCTCAGTCGATCTAATCTGACTCCGCTGGAGACAGAGGTGACCTCGCAATTGGCTCTAACTTCCTTCTTGGGACAGAACGATCCGAGCAGGTTCAGGTCTTCATACATCAGCCAATGACTTGGAGAATGTTTTGGACAAGCAGTTCCATTAGTTTAAAATAAATAATGATTGAAAATGCTAATACGATTGATTGTAGAGTAAGAAAAAGACTGAGGCACATGGAAAACCAGACACATCCTTTTTCCCAAAAAAAAAAAAAAATCTGCAGCATGTGAATTATTGATTAAAACACTCTAGGAGTGTCAAAATTAATCGTTTCTTCGGTGCACTGTGATGCAGACGCGGACAATTCGGTATCGGTTCAGTAATAATCATAACCGGTTATTACTGACGTCATTTACCTCATATGCGCTCTGTCGCGAGGGAGGCGAGCGCGAGTACTTACAGCGCTTTAACTACTTAAAACACGTAAACTGTGCACAATTTCACTTTGTGAGTTTGCTGGATCAGTCTTTCACTGACATATACAACAAAAGCCCCTATTTCACTGAGATCGAGAGAATGAAAGTAGCCCACTCCATTTCTCTCTCTCTCTTTCTCACACACACACACACACAGTGGCCAATTTGACCTGCTGGCGTGGCTTTTCTTCTCTTCTCGGCTGTTTTACAGCATTACTTTTGCATACAGAAACGAGCGCGTGTCTGCGGATTTTTCTCCACCGTGTCTATCATACATCAGCTGTGATCGCCGCTGCCAATTGCCGCTTATCAGTGTCACTCATCTGTGAAGAGCGCAGCGCGCAAGAGCCAATCACAACCGTTTTTTTTTTAGGGTGTGACCAATCAAAGGGGTGTAAGAACTATTGAGAACTATCTGAGAACTAGACAAGGATCAGAAATTGAGCTGGATATTTATATTTGTTTATATTACTTGCTAAATGCTCGTTTTGTTTAAAGGTACAGTTTATATATCTGACTGTTTGTATTAAACGACAAAATTGTATTACAAATAGTATATAAATATAAATATATTCATACATTTTAATACAAGAACTGCTGCTGTGAAGAAAATATAAAACTGTGTATGGAAAGCATCGTCAATGCACCGTGATGCACCGAAATATCGAATTGAACCGAATCGATGGCATGATAATCGTAACCGAACCGAACCGTGAGACTAGTGTAGGTTCACAGCTCTAAAACACTCAAAACCTAACATTCAATCTTTTTTAAGTCCTTTTAAAATGATTATTTTGAGTAAATTGGTCAACTACCCACATTAAACGTATTACTTATTATCAGTTTGGGTCAGTCTAATGGTTCTTAGGCTCTGTTTCCACAGACTTCCATCCACACTATATTAGGTCTAAAACTAACTGACTAGTTTTAACTAACTAGGGCTGTGCAATTAATCGAAAATCAGATTTCGATTATGCCTTCCAACGATTATGAAAAATCATTAATCGAGATAAACGATTATTGCATCATTTACCGCCCCCTTTTCAGTTGTACACGTGTTGCTCTTAAAAGTGTGAAAGACCGCATGATTCTGTGTGCCGCGCACACACGGAATTGAAGCATGCAGTCAGCATTCGGTCTCACTCGCACACTGAGACGAGCAGAGCGCAGTCAGTGCACACATCTAAAGTCATCTTAACGTGAGCGCTTTAATGGTCAAATAGGTGTCAAAACGCGGTGTTTAGTGATTATTCATGTCAACTATCATTTGTGTAATAAACAAACGAGTTGAGAATCAAAAGAGACGCGAAAGAGAAACTATTAAAGAGACAGCACGCTATAATCCTTCTGCCGCCTGTTTTTATGATTATTAATCAAACAACAAATGGAGAACATGCCTCTGCTCTTGACTGAAGGACTTTTGTAGCTAAAGTGTTTCTTAAAGTGAACATGCTTAAAGCACAGTTTGTTTTATATTTTATTCTATTGTATTTATTTCTCTTTCCTTTGCAGGGTGGAAAATAACTGTTTGTATACAGTTGAAGTCTGAATTATTAGCCCTCCTGAATATTAGCAACCCTTTTCCCCCCAATTTCTGTTTAATGGGAAGAAGATTTCTGAACATAATAGCTTTAATAACTCTTTTCTAATAACCGATCTATTTTATCTTTGTCATGATGAGAGCACATAATATAGATATTTTTTCAAAATACAAGCATCCAGATTCAAAGTGTGATTTAAAGGCTTAATTAGTGTAATTAGGCAGGTCATTGTATAACAGTAGTTTCTTCTGCAGACAAACAAAAATATATATTGCTTAATGGGGCTAATATTATAGACTTTAAAATGGCTTTCAAAATATTTAAACCTGCTTTTATTCTAGCTAAAATAAAAATAAAAAAGCCTTTCTCCAGAAGAAAAAATATAAGAGGAAATACTGTTAAAATTCCTTACTCTGTTAAACCTCATTTGGGAAATATATATATTTTTTAAATTCTCAGGAGCGCTAATAATTTTGACTTGATTATCGTGATTATTTTTTATGACCAAAATAATCGTGATTATGATTTTTCCCAAAATCGAGCAGCCCTCTAACTAACTATAAAGGTGACTTTACCGTACTGCACCACTCCGTGAAATGAGAGATTACATGATTTATGGGCTTAGATCTAGATGTTTCTGTTACATCACTGCAGAGCAGCAGCAGTATGCTTGGGGAAGCCCTCGCTGGCTCTCACCCTCAGTTTCATTCCCATCCAACAGACAACACAGCCTTGCGCTGTGCCAGCTTCACTCCCCTGCATTTGGCACAGTCGACTTCAGAGCTGTGCTCAACCTGCTGGCCTTGCAGAGACACAGCGCTGACAACACTGCCGCAAAGGTGAATCTGAAGACTTCGCCATGACACCTACTTCACAAAGCTGCCTGCCTTCCTTTGTTGGTTATCAGGGAGATGGTTGAATCAGCTCTGCATGATGTATCGTGTCAGGCTGATTGTCCACTTGAGCATGCAACTCTCTGAAAGGTCACCGATCTTCAGTGCGCTTTGCGGTGCAAGGGTGAACGGAAATGCAGATATGCAGGATCACTGCTACAAGGGGAAGGCGGGGATTCAGTTCCGCATAGGTGTGCATTTGAGGAGGCGGGGGTGTATTAAAATAACTTGGTAATGTAAAGAATAGCCCGCAGATCAATAATCGCTCTGTCTGGAGAGGAGAGAGGCAGGACTGACTGTGAAGGACAGACGGGCAGCGGGCAGAAGGCAGCAGACAGGACAATGACACAGCTTTAGGTATGATTTATAAACAACCCTCCACTAGACTGGCTACAATTACAATTCAAGTTCATCGTCAAAATTATGTTCACTTATGAGTAGGGATGTAACGATTCTAGATTTTGGTTGTGCGATTATAGTCTGAGGAATAATCACGGTTATCACTATTGCTAGTTTAGAAGAATCACAAGAAAACAACTTATATTGTTGTTTATTGCTGCTTAGGAACAAAATAACATGACACAAAATAACAATAAAAAAACAAACAATATTCCAATTCTCTTTGGACTTAAAAATAAGTGAAAAAAGTTTTGGGATTTAAACGTAAGGAACAATTTTACACTGAAAATAAATGTCAATAAATAAAAAAAAAAAAAAAAAAAAATATATATATATATATATATATATATATATATATATATATATATAAATTATAAATAAATAAATATTTTTTAAATTAATACAAATAAATTAATACATTTTTTAATAAATAAAATAAAATGTCAATAAATAAAATGTAAACAATTATATAAATTTTAATAAATTAAAATAAACAAAAAATTAAAAAAAAATAAATAATTAAAAATGAAGAAAATAAATAAAGAAAAATTTAAATAAATGAATAAATAATTAAAATATATAAATACAATTCAAATAAAAAAAATTAAATATCCTGAAAAATAATCCTGAAAATGTAGCCTTGCCATTCAAGAATTAAATACAATCTACATTAAATTTAAAAGAATATCTGAACACATGAAGAAAGGAAGGTGTAGAAAGGCAGTGAAAGCCCAGACAACAGCTGAAATCTATTTAGTTCTTCAACAGCCCTCTGCCCTTTCTCAGTGTAAATGAATATCAGCTGCTTAAGTCAAACATCTACATTAGCAGGAGGATAAAGAAGGAACCAGGGTGGAGATTTCAGCAAGACAACAATCCAAAACACAGCCAAGAAGACTCTCAAATGCTTTCAGAAAAAGGAAATCAAGCTGCAGAATGGCCTAGCCAATCACCTGACTTCAATCAAATAAGGAAACTACAAAATAAAGCTTAGATTTGATAGGGGAGACCCACAGAACCATCAAGATTTTTATACTCCGTTCAAGTCCAGGGCTCAACAATAAGGACTGCCCGCTGGCCCGGGGCCAGTGTGCAAGACGCTCGGGACAGTATACAGAATGGTTACTGGCCCGATCGGGGCTAGTGCTGCCTTGTCACCAAAATTTAATTTAGCTGACTGTCAATTGCATGCTTTTATGCCCAGACGTGTTTCAGAACTTGTTTGCCCAGTAAGCGTGGTTCGTGCGGCTAATATGATTATTATGTTGATGGATCAAGCAAGAACAAGAAGTGAAATGCATTTTAAAGCTAGATTTACAAATAAATGAAAAATAAAAATATTGACAGTATTATAGACTGATGTAATGAGCCGGTTTATAAAATTAGAAATTTTGGTTGGTTATAAACAAAAAAAAAAAACATAAAATTGTCAACTAAATAATTCAACTAAACCACACATTAAACCATTCACTTTATTTAATCTAATCAGTATTGTATTTAAATTAAATCATTTTTAAATTGTCAGTTGTATTTAAAGAAAAGTTATGCTAAATAACTAAATGGCTAACTTTTTTGGTGGGGCCAGAGAAAATTTTGGCAGGGCAAGTAAAAATCTGAACCACTTGCCCAATCGGGCCAGTAGAAAAAAAATCCCTAGCGTTAAACCCAGAAGTCTGTAAAGAAAATTACACCTGAGCAATTCACTTTATTCATTCGATTACATAAATACAGCCTTGGCGAGCATAAGAAATGTCTTTAAATAGCAATAAAAGTTCACTGTTTCAAAACAGGCCAAAGACAAATAATTAATCATTTAAATCAGGTCAAATTGTATGCTTCTAGAATACTTCAAACCACAGACATAGAAAGAGAGCGTACTAGAGGGGGAAAGAGGGAGAGACACCTGTGCCCTTGGGGAAAGGCCAGTGTGTCAGTACAAATGTGTGTGTAAAGAGAAAACCCATCACTCCTTATGTGCATCTGTGCATCGCATACACCTGAAAACACCTCTGGCTACATCAAACCAACATGCCCTGTCAAAACATTTAGGTCATCAAATCACTAGGTGGACTTACACCGATGCAGGACAACACTAGTCACTCTTAGAGAGCAGACAAATCATCAATACATCCTCCACACATGTACTGCACATGCACTTCTAAACATAAATAGAGCAGAGCCGGATAACGTAACAACAGGATGGTGGAGAAAAACAGGGCCTGTTTGTGCAATTAAACGTCAGAATCTTTCAAACGTAGTGCTGCTAAATAATTCAGTCGTGTTTTGTTTTTGTTGTGTCCTTCCTGTTGGTAGCTGTTGTGTGAGCAGTAACTGATTAAATCTTCCCCCAGGATGCTGAAATACCATTCTGAAGACTGCCGCTGCTAACCGAGGGAGAAAACGCTGCGAGAATGGTCCAGAATTACTAATGAAACGTGGCGCAAATGCAGCATGCTGTGCTGAGTGCTGTAAGCATACCGAAAAACACACCCCCAGAAAACGGCTGCCTGCAGCAGCTGCCCTGCACACACACACACACACACACACACACACACTCACGCTCAGAGGAAGGGGAAGGAGGAGAGGTGAGCAAAGAAAACTGCAGTTGAAAAGAGATTAGAGGAAAGAGCTGAGTAGGCATAGCCATTTAAACAGTGATGAAGGTAGAAGAGATGCGAGACAGCTTTACCCTCAGCTGGAGAACAACAGACATTTCTTGACACTCGAGAGCAACACTAAACCAGATCATTAATGTGAAATAGAAGCAGTGTAAATTAGGGCTGTGCAATAAATCGAAATTCTGTTTCGATTTCGATAGGGTATACGCCGAGCTAGTGCTGTTCCCATGCTGATACACTTCCGGTGACCTGTTATTGTGAACTTTTTCCCATTTTATATGGTTCCTTATACAGCATCGATGTTGTAATGTCATTAAAATACATTCAGTTAAATAAACTTTAGCATTTATTTAGTTGCTCAAGCATAAAACGAGACAAAACGCTGTTTACTCACACGCGCCCGTCAGAATCGGCAGGCTAACGCAGAATCTCCATTGAATATACTGGGGTAAAATAAATGCTCATATTATAAAGATATGGCGGGGGAAATGCAATTTAATGCAGTGCTTCTTGTACAATCTGAGACCCACTTTAAATCTGATATCACTCAGCTAGTGGAGATCGCTGATTTTTAAATGTAAACAGACCTTTAACGCACCGGATTTTGCATTGGCATTCAATTTGCCGGAAGCGCTTAACCCAGGTTACTGGCAAATTAAAAGTCCTATTAGCATGCTTCGGCATATACCCCATTGTAGCTTCTAACGATTATGAAAAACCATTAATGAAGATAAATGATTATTGCATCATATTAGGGCTGCTCGATTTTGGAAAAAATCATAATCACGATTATTTGGCCAACGATTATCAGTTGAAGTCAAAATTATAAGCGCTCCTGAGAATTTTGCTTTTTTAAATAAATATTTTCCAAATTATGTTAAACAGTGCAAGGAATTTTAACAGTATTTTCTCTAATATTTTTTTTCTTCTGGAGAAAGTCTTATTTGTTTTATTTTAGCTAGAATAAAAGCAGGTTTAAATATTTTGAAACCCATTTTAAGGTCAATATTATTAGCCCCCTTAAGCAATATATTTTTGATTGTCTGCAGAAGAAACTACTGTTATACAATGACTTGCCTAATTCCTCTAATTAAGCCTTTGAATTGCACTTTAATCCGAATTGTATTTTGAAAAACATCTAGTAAAATGTTATGTGCTGTTATCATAGCAAAGATAAAACAAATCAGTAATTAGACATGAGATATCAAAACTATTATTTTCAGAAATAAGTAAAAAAATCTTCTTTCCATTAAACGGAAATTTCAGTTCTCGTCGTTTGATTAATGATAAAACAGGCAGCAGCGTTTCACACTGTCACTTTAATGGTTTCTCTTTCACGTGTCTTTTAATTCTCAACTCGTTTGTTTATTACACAAATGAGGGTTAATATGAATAATCACTAATCGCCGCGTTTTGACACCTATTTGACCATTAAAGTGCTCACGTTAAGATTACTTAAATCTCTGCGCTTCTCTGCTCGTCTCAGTGTGTGAATGAGACCGAATGTTGACCGCGTGCTTGTGTGTGCGCGTGTTGCACACACACATAAGCATGCGGTCTTTCGCGCTTTTGGTATATGATGCAATAATCGTTTATCTCGATTAATGGTTTTTCATAATCGTTGGAAGCCATAATCGAAATCAGATTTTCGATTAATTGCACAGCCCTAGACCGCCCCCTTTTCAGTTGTTCACATTTCGTCATCTTATAGAATTATAAGGTTCTATCTGCGTTCTAAATGATTTTTAGAAATTGAGCTTCAAAGTTTTTGCATTCTATATAGCAAACAACACGTGTTTAACAGTTCTCTTTCATTAACATGACAGACAGAGACCCTAAGTGTTCTCTAAATGTAAATGATCAAAGTTCTCTGACATTTGCAAGTTGGAGTAAATAAACCACTGGTAAATGCAGAAAGAACCTTCTCATTCTGAAAAGTCATTTTCCATTTGGAACTATAAGGTTCTATCTGGCAGATCATTCATTGAAGCATTACTTTTCAAGAAATACAATCAAAAAATATATAAGTTGGTGTGGTAACAATATGCTGATGCTTGAGAAAATTACATTTTAGCTTTCTATAACATTTATTTCATGTTTTAGGATGAATATCTTGTTCAAATTAAGCATGCAAGGCTGTGCTAAATATTTGTTTTCAGTGTAGATGTTAATTTGATCAAATTAATATGTTAATATTTATTAAATTGTATGATTTTTATGAATTATTAAATTATATTTATCAAACTGTATTTGCCCTTTGAGGCTTAATATTAAATTTAAAGACTTTAAAAGAAACAATGACTAAATGAGTTTAATAAACACTGAAAAGTGTTTCACTGACTATATGTAAACAAATAAATATATTTCACATTTAATATATCATTTTTTTAATATTCATTTCTTTTTCAAAAATGTTAAATTTAACTTATTATCTCAATATTGGCGACGCGGTGGCGCAGTGGGCAGCACAATAGCCTCATAGAAAGTCGCTGCTTCGAACCTCGACTGTGTCAGTTGGCATTTCTGTGTAGAGTTTGCATTTTTTCCCAGTGTTGGTGTGGGTTTCCTCCGGGTGCTCCGTTTTCCCCCACAAGTCCAAAGACATGCGGTACAGGTGAATTAGGTAAGCTAAACTTAGTGTATGCCATTGTGTATGGGTGTTTCCCAGTGATTTTGTCTTTCTGGTGTTTCCCGCTGTCAATGGAGCAGTCTGGCGAAATGACAAAGAAAACTGATCCTCGTGCGTGCATTAAAAAAGCTGATTGGCGCACAGAAAGAACCGCACAGAGCTAAGCTAGAGTTTGACTTAGTAGATAAAACCTTTTATTTTTTAAATAAAAAGTCTTAAAATTTAAACTAATAAAAAACATCACAATGTAAATAAGTAGTTATTTAATAAGAATATGTGAATAACTCAATTTTGACAAAAATGTCAGCCTTATAATTCTATGGTGACGATTTGTTGCTCTGCAAAGCACAATTTCACGTGAACATCACTAAAAGCCTGTACTGTAATGTAACTCTTCATTCATTGATGTACATTCGAATCATTCATGTTTTTAAAAGCGCGAAAGAGATCGCATGCTGTTGCGCGTGTGTGCACAGCCTCAGAAACGAGCAGAGCACATACATCTAGGGCTGCACGATTCTGGCAAAAACGTGAATCATGGCTTTTTTTTTTTTTTTTGCTTTAAATCGAGATCACGATTTTCTCATGATTCTGTGAATATAAAATAAAGGATAATATTATTAGCAATATTATTATTGTTAATTCTCAAACATGTGGTAAAACTACAATAATAATATTAGGCCTATGTGTAGGTCTACTGTTGCTTGAAATGCTAAATTTAGTAGCGGACGTCGAAATCCACGGCGTATTAGTCTGACGAGGATGCCGGCTCTCTTTCCTCTTCTCCAGCTGCTTTGTTAAACATAATTTGGGAAATATTTAATTTTGGAAAAATGTAAATAAGGGCTGAATTATTTTCAATTCAACTGTATATCGTATTGAATAATCGTGATTACAATTATGACCAAAATAATCGTGATCATGATAATATTCGAGCAGCCCTAGTGCAAATGCAATACCCTATGCCTTCAGATATTACACATTAGCAGACATTGCTCGCAATAAGGTTTGTTTTGCAATCCACCAAGGACTCGAATGCATTATGATTAATGTAATGTAGGTTTCCATCATCTCACAAATGAGCTCTTTCCTTTAGGACACTGAAGGCAAAATGAAACATCAATTAAAAGGAAGAAAAGCAAAAGTCCATTGACTGATCATAACAGAAGCTTTAAAAGCGTGCATTCGGTCATCATAAAGATGAAAAGAATCATAGTAGGTTAATTTGTAATTGATTTAAACATTTCTTGGACGGACGCCGGGAGATATATTGCAAAAATAAACATGGAATTTGATACTTTAACTGCTTCTCATTTCAGAGGCTGTATCCTCTGAAGGATGCAGACTTTAAAGGCGAGTCCTTCAAAGTCAACACAAGACAAAATGAGATGATCTAGCCGACAGAGGACAGATCTCGTCACAGCTGCCGTTAATAAGCGGTAATAACATTTGTAATGACTTTAGTTGTTTTTAAAACTTACTTTCAGTGATCTGAAGGCAAAACAAGGTTTACAAAAAGCGGGAAATATATTTCCTTTAATCCATACATGCCCTCACAGCAAGAAGGTCGCTGGTTCGAGTCTCGATTGGGTCAGTTGGCTTTTCTGTGTGGAGTTTGCATGTTCTCTCCATGTTGGCGTGGGTTTCCTCTGGGTGCTCCGGTTTCCCCCACAGTTCAATTAGAAGCGTTATAGGTGAATTCAATAAACTAAATTGGTCGCAGTGTATGGGTGCGTTTGTGAATGTTAGTGTATGGGTGCGTTTGTGAATGTTAGTGTATGGGTGCGTTTGTGGATGGATGGATGGATGGATGGATGGATGGATGGATGGATGGATGGATGGATGGATGGATGGATGGATGGATGGATGGATGGATGGATGGATGGATGGATGGATGGATGGATGGATGGATGGATGGATGGATGGATGGATGGATGGATGGATGGATGGATGGATGGATGGATGGATGGATGGATGGATGGATGGATGGATGGATGGATGGATGGATGGATGGATAATGAAAGTTTTAAATACAGTCGGATGGATGGATGGATGGATGGTTTAAAGACAGGCAGATGGATGGATGTTTGGTTAGTTGGATGAATAGACTGATAGATAATGAAAGATTTAAATACAGGCAGATGGATGGATGGATGGATGGATTAAAGACCAGCAGATGCATGGATGAAAGTATGGATGGATGTTTGGTTGGATGAACGAACTGATAGTTAATAAAAGATTTACATACAGGCAGATGGATGATGGATGGATTTAAAGACAGGCAGATGGATGGATGTTTGGTTGGACTGATAGGTAATGAAAGATTTAATTACAGGCAGATGGATGGATGGATGGATGGATGGATAATGAAAGTTTTAAATACAGTCGAATGGATGGATGGATGGTTTAAAGACAGGCAGATGGATGGATGTTTGGTTAATTGGATGAACAGACTGATAGATAATGAAAGATTTAAATACAGGCAGATGGATGGATGGATGGATTAAAGACCAGCAGATGCATGGATGAAAGTATGGATGGATGTTTGGTTGGATGAACGAACTGATAGTTAATAAAAGATTTACATACAGGCAGATGGATGATGGATGGATTTAAAGACAGGCAGATGGATGGATGTTTGGTTGGACTGATAGGTAATGAAAGATTTAATTACAGGCAGATGGATGGATGCATGGATGGATGGATGGATGAACTGATTGAAGATTTAATTACAGGCACATGGATGGATGGATTGATGGATGGATGGATTTAAAGACAGGCGGATGGATGAATGGATGGATGGGAGGATGGATGGATGGATGAATGGATGGATGGATGGACTGATAGGTAATGAAAGATTTAAATACAGGCTGATGGATGGATGGGTGGATGGATGGATGATTTAAAGACAGGCAGATGGATGGATGGATGGAAGGATGGGTGGATGGATGTTTGGTTGGTTAGATGGACTGATGGGTAATGAAAGATTTAAATACAGGCTGATGGATGGATGGATGGATGGATGGATTATGTAAAGACGGACAGATGGATGGATGGATGGATAATTTAAAGACAGGCAGATGGATGGATGGATGGATGTTTGGTTGGTTGGATGGACTGAAAGGTAGTGAAAGATTTAAATACAGGCAGATGGATGGATGGATGGATGGATGGATGATTTAAAGACAGGCAGATGGATGGATGGATGTTTGGTTGGTTAGATGGACTGATAGGTAATGAAAGATTTAAAAACAGGCTGATGGATGGATGGATGGATGATTTAAAGACAGGCAGATGGATGGATGGATGGATGTTTGGTTGGTTGGATGGACTGAAAGGTAGTGAAAGATTTAAATACAGGCAGATGGATAGGTAGATGGATGGATCAATCAATTAATCTATCTATCTATAAAGACAACTTGATATTGGATGTTAGTTTGTTGAAATTCAGTATCACATATGTGATCAGGCTTGAATGCTAATACATGGGAAAATGGCATTATTATAAATAGTAACAACAAAAACCCACACCGTACACTCACGTTCACATCACAGACGAGAACACATTACTATACACATTCTATACACTTGACCCCAACTGAAGTGACACATTGTGTTGGTCGCTCTGCCTGAAGGAGCCATCCAGCATCTATATATAACATCCATAAACACATGAACAAAAACACAGGCCATCTGTCTAATTACATACATGTCCACACATGTGACTCAGATCTGTGCTGTTTTCAATGCAATTGCCCGAAGGACCTTAGTTTCCTGACTGCTCTTTAAAAAAAAAAAAAGCCAATCTTCACACTTAATCAACATCTCGCATTATGCTCTGGAAAAAAACTAAACAGGCAACACACAACATATGCAAACACTGAACAGGAGCTTCAGGAGCAGTAAGCAAAAGCTCACATTTTAAGAGTTTGTGGTTTATGCTGGGGGTTTTGTATGGAGACACCTATGAGTGATTGCGCAACACTTTGAACAGAAGTCAGCTGTGGTTCTACACACAACAGAAGAGCAGATTGTGTGGGCTGAAGCAAACTAATGTAAAGGTCTGTGTGTGCGCGCATATTAATGTCACTGAAGATACTATGTGGATTAATGCTATTGTAAAAAAAAATGTACAGAGATGAATATGGCCACTGTGTAAATACACAGTATAGTTACAATCTTATTGCCACATTAGATCATTATGATAAAATAATATATGCATTCAGTGGTTTTCTGAAGATGAATACCCAAAAATAAAACAACTGGAATAACTTTAGCGGTCGCGATCGTCTGATATCACATGAAGCGGGAGATCGTGAGCACATATGATGACGTGTGCAGGTGCTGTAGTGCTGTCCCATTTCTTAGGGGTACATTTTAGAGCCCTTCCTCTTAACCCTCGGTTGTAAGGGCCAAGGAGAAGGGGTAGGGGTACAAAAACAGAATTAAATGTATGAAGTTTGTTACTTTATGAAAAATACATTTATGGATTGCATCAAACAAAAATGAAGCATTGCAGTAAGAAATATGTTTTTATATGCATGTCAATTTAATAAATAATATTTCTGCTACAAAACAAACGAAAGATTAAAATAAATCCTTCAATTCAATTCTGGAAGCTGCAAAACAGTCATCAGTAACTCAATAGAAAAATAACATCTCAAGAAGGAACGCACAAAAGAAAGTATAGTCACAGTTCTATCAATTTTAAAAGTTTTGGTTTGGGTTTGTGTCATTTTAGGGTGCTTTCACACCTGCACTTTTGTTTCGGAGCATGTCTCGTTTGCCCAGTTAGCGCGGTTCGTTTGGCATATGTGAACAGGGCAATCGCGCTCTGTTCCGCGCCAAAGTAATTGCTCCGAGACCGCCTGGGTGAGGTGTACTCGGCTCGATTGAAACGAACCCTGGAGCGGTTCGATTGCAGTGAGAAAGCGATCCGATCCGAGCGCGGTTATATCACAGTGTTTTATGGATATGTAATAGGCATACGGCTATATGAAGAGAGAATTATGAGTAGGGCGGGAAGTTTTGCGAGTCTCCGGATGCCGCAAACGAGTGATGATCTCCCGGTAATCTCGCGTCTCCCTCCCAGTCCTCAAATAGTCATCGTCACGCACCCTTCTCACCCCTCCCCACCGCATCTCTCCTCAGACATGTCATGAGCACCTTGTCAAACACCACCAAACCACCACCTCTCCTGACAGCTAAGCGGGACGCTGCAAAATAAACACTGACACTGACCAATGTGAGGAGAGTTTACTTGCACGTGACTTGTTTTAGCTCTTTTGGTCTGACTAGAAACTTTGCAGTGTGAAAGCGAACCGCTCCAAGAGCAAAGAGCAACAATGTAACAATTGTAATCTCTGTTTCGGAACAACTGAATCGATTCACAGGTGTGAAAGCAGCCTTAAATTCTCAGTCTCGTTATGAGCTGATTTTTATTTCTCTGTGTTTGTGGAATAAAGTAGGCGAGTCAGCCGTAACAATATACGAGCAGGCAGAGCAGGATTCTCGCAATGACCACCGGCGCAATACCGCTTTGTTATAATTTTGACGCTTCAGCCGTTTGCATTTCTCACGGTCAACAAAAGCTCCGTCATCAGAAAGCGGAAAACCTTGAGTGATTGACAGATTATATGAAACAATATAGCGGCGACAAGACTGATTCAGCATGTTTTAGACAAAATCAAAACAGGTCTCACTACACCCATTAAGCCTAGTTCACACTACAGGATTTTAAGCCTGATTTGAGCCCGATTTGGAAGTTAACGAGCTTGCCGACGGATCGGGCTATGATCGGAAAGAAACGGCGCTCGCCAGTCTTTATGTGTGAACTACTGAACAACGCATCAACGAGGCTCGCTGACGCGTCGCCAACACCTCGCAGACGGAAATCCAATATCTAGCATGCTCAATATTCCAGAGCAGTCGGCCGACTCGACCCTACGTGTGGTCAGATGTAGTGACGAGCTGCAGCCAATGAGAGAGCATATCAGCATGAGCTGAATGCCTGTGTGTTCAGGAGCTCAATAGACACATCTGTGATTGGTCAGAATGGCCATCGATGCACTCGCTTCATTCTGCGTGAACACAGACATGAGAGTAGGATATAATAACAGTGAAACTAAAATTATTTTACTATTAGAATTCTGACCGTTCTCATATAAAACGTCATATTGTCACAACATATTTACCTTCAAAGCTTCTATTGAGATATTAAAATTAAGCTTTGAATTTCTGGCATCATATTTAATGACACCATTACCCTAAAAATATAATATTTTTTGGTAATACAGCCTATAAATATGTAGTTAAGATACTAGAACATGCAAAGGTCTTGGCCTCGCTTTCATTTTTACTTTCAAACAGGAGCTATTTCACGGCACAGTAAATGTATGTTTTGCTATCAGAAAGTTTTGTTTATGTTAGCAGGAAGTTGCTAGGCAAAAAAAATGCACACATATTTAAAGTCACAGCAAAGAGTATATAACAAGCATGCAGTCATTTTGACCAATATGGTAATTAAAGTTAGAAATGCTCAGTTCTTTACTGTTTTGTAATAATTTAAAAAAATGTTAGAAAGAAATACACTGATATTTAGAAAACTTCAAGGTGTTATAAATATGTTAGTTTTCTTTCAAAGAGTTATAAAATTACAAAAATAAAAAAATAAAAACCTTGCAGATGATTGATTAATCCGCTGTTGCATCAGCTGGTTCCTTGAAAGCTTGAAATGTTGTCAGTGATGTAATCAGCACACAAGCAGCCAATAGTGTTCAGCTTTTTTTGACGACTCCTCCCTCAAAATTTCATTGGCTGTGGTTTGGTAGCTTGAATGAGCTGTTGGGGAACGAGTTGTTGTCAGATCATGTAGTGTGTGACCCCCCTCTTGTGGATCATTTACGAAGTGACGCGTAGTGTGAAAACCACAGCGATTAAAAGACACAAAATCAAGTCATGTAGTGTGAACAGCACAGTGATCTGCCGATGTTTAAAATCCTGTGGTGTGAACTAAGCTTTATATGCAGTCGCACAAATGCTCCCAAATATATTACGAGGTTGCATACATTAAATTTCAGATGCATATTTTTATCGAAACACCAGAAATTTTAAACTCCTATCACCTCTATTTTAAAAAAAAGCTACCGCAGTCTATATTGATATCGAAATATTGACCAGCCCTAATTCACATTTAAGCACATTTACATTCACACAATAAACATTTACGCATTTAAAAGTGCAAACAGACTGTCAATCAGCACTGCTGTTTGCAAATGCTGATAATATCACAATTGATACCGGTAAATATCCAGAAAATTTACGGAACGACTTTACCGGTAGATTCAAAAAAGCGCTGTTCACACAGGCGAGGACATTACAGAATTTTTCCGGAAAAGAGCATTTACACATCTATTCCAAAATACCGGTAAATTCTGACATCATTAACCAGAAATGAGCTCTAAAAAAATGGACGTGAATGCATCCGACTGTTCTGATTGGCTGAAGTAGACGTCTCACGTCAGCACATTCTGGACGTGCACGCACTCTTTCCGGCAATCCTCCTTCTGCATTCACACAGCGCAGCATTCCGGCAAATTACCGGTAATGTTACAACTTCTCTTTCCGGAAAATAGCCAGAACGAATTTATCGGTATTTTCAAAAGGGCCTGTTCACACATACACACCTTTCTGGAAAATTGCCGGTAATTTTCCGGAAAGGTCTGTATGTGTGAAAGGGGCTAGTGACCAAATTCATCATTGGCATGTACTCTGCCCTCATTTCAGACAATCGAAAATAGTGACAACGTTTCTCTCACATGGCATATAATCTCTAGCGTGAATCAGCATTCTGTCAAACTGACCCCAGTATGATGGTTCTGTCAATAGTGGGTCAAATCAGGTAAAAGTGCATCATAATCCACTGCAACAAAACCATCAGCATCATTGACACTATACAATTTCCTGCTCACCTTTTAAAACGTGCATACTAGAGCAGAGGTGCCCTGCACACACACAAATACACACACATCAGAACATAAACAGAGACTGATCCAATTGGTGAGTTTAGTCACGCAGCAAAGCAGCGATTGGTTCGAGAGCGACTGCATAGCAGAGAAGCAGCTTTACTCAGCAATAGTCATCCTGTCTTGTGCCTCTCCGATTCTCCTCTCGACTATTTTTCTCAGCTCTTATGTGTGTGCGTGATTTTCTTTTCTCTACCTCTTTCTGCTCTTGTATTCTCACTCTGTTCTCTTTTGGCCTGAGGCTCACCCTGCAGCACACACACGTGATTGTCCGACGAGAGACCTGACCGACGGAATGTGACCGCGTTCTCTTTGACTGATACTGTTACAGAACAACATTTAGTCAACGACAGAACAGGACCTCTAAACAGCCTCTGGCTAGAGCTTCATTAAGAACAAAAATATGATGATGAATGCAAATACAGGTCACTGAAATACTGTAGCAGAAATAAATAACAAAACTTAAGGATTAGGACGGCACAATATATCATTTCAACATCGATATCGCAATGTGCAAATCTGCAGTATAGTCACGTCACAGGATCTCAAACACATTCATTTGGGCAGAAGAAATTATAAAAGCATGGAGCCAGATCAGTCTCAAAAATAATACAATTACAAAATATAATTCATACATCCGCAACACAATTCACATTTACAAAATCCAATTTGTAAGTTCAGAACACAACTCATATCTTCAAAACACCAAATAAATTTTTCATAAATACACAAAAAAAATTTGTAAATTTAATATGCAATTCATTCATTTACTTTTTGGCTTAGTCCCTTGATTAATCTGGGGTCACCACAGTGGAATGAACCGTCAACTTGATCTTTGAGCTACAACCCATCACTGGGAAACCATACACACTCATTCACACACACACACTATGGACAATTTAGCCTACTCAATTCACCTGTACCCCATGTCTTTGGACTTGTGGGGAAAAACGGAGCAGCCGGAGGAAACCCACGCAAACATGGGGAGAACATGCAAACGCCACACAGAAACGGCAACTGACCTAGCCGAGACTCGAACCAGCGGCCTTCCTGCTGTGAGGTGAACCTAATACCCACTGCACCACAGTGCAGTCAACGTGATTCATAATTACACAAATCCAATTTGTAAATTCAAAACATAATTCGTAAATACACAAATCCAATTTGTAAATTCATAACATGATTCATAAATACAAAAAAAATCCAACCAGTGACCCAAAAGGCGATTCATAAACTCACAATTCCAATTCGTAAATTCAAAACTTTAATTCATAAATACAAAAATCCAACTCGTAAATTTAAAACGTGACTCATAAATACACAAATCCAATTCATTTGGCGAAAAGATTTCTGATTTTTACTTGTGAATTCACAAATTGTCGGTTATATTTACGAGTTGTTTTTTGAATTTACAAACTGGATGTTGTAAATGTGAATTGTGCTGTGCATGGAGGAATTTTATTATGTAATTGTATTGTTTTTGAGACTGATCTGATTCTATAATAAAGTTGCAACTTTAACAAAGATTATTTGTGTTAATTATGTGTTAATTTGCATTTGATTATTGAATTTCTGTATGTTGTCAATACTGTTAGACTCCACCAAAAACCATAAAGCGCTGTTCAATAGCTTTTTATCTTAGTCCTATGGATTTGCTAAGATGTTGCTAGGTGGTTGCTAGGGTGTTCTAAATGGTTGCTAAGGTGTTGCTAGACAGTTGCTAAGGTGTTCGCGGCAGTTGCTAGGGTGTTATGGGTAGATGTTAAGGCGTTGCTAGGCAGTTGGTAAGGTTTTCCAGGTCATTGCTCAAGTGTAGCTAGATGGTTGCTTGGGTGTTTTTAGGTTGCTAAGGTGTTGCTAGGGGGTTACTAGAGTGTTCTGAGTGGTTGCTAAGGCATTGCTAGGTGGTTGCTAGGTCGTTGTTTAGGTGTTGCTAAAGTGTTGCTTGGTGGTTGCTAAGGTGTTGCTAGGCCGTTGCTAGGGTGTTCTAAGGGGTTGCTAAGCTGTTGTTAGATGGTTGCTGAGGTGTTGCTTGATGGTTGCTAAGGCGTTGCTAAGGTGTTGCTAGGTGGTTGCTAGGGTCTTGCTATATGGTTGCTAGGGTGTTCTGAGCTGTTGCTAGTTGGTTGTTATGGCGTTGCTAGGTGGTGGCTAAGGTATTGTTAGGTGGTTGCTAGGGTGTTCTGAGCTGTTGCTATGTGGTTGCTAAGGCATTCTCCAGGAGTGACCCTTCAATGATGGAAGCTCTGGTTCTTATAAAGCACTAAATTGATTCTATTTCATGAACAGATAATGGTTGCAAAGGTGTTGCTAGGCAGTTGCTAACATATATTAGCACGGTTCTAGTATGAATTAGCATGTGGCTAATATGTTTCTAGCATGATTAGTATGTTTCTAGTATGGATTGGTATACTGCTAGTGTGAATTGGTGTGTCGTTAGTATGTTTAATGTAAAGTCAATGGCAGTTTTTTTTTAATATGGGAGTCTATAGGACAGTTGCTAGGGTGCCGTAAATGGTTGCTAGGGTGTGGCTGGTAAGTTGAAAGGTCATTATTGATTAGCAGATTGGTAGTCTGAGGTAAATGAGCCCAGCCCAAAACTTGTGGACAGTCTGGCGCAAAGTTATGACGTCACTAATTTTGGTCCAATGTTAAGTCAAAAGGACTTTTCTAAATTATCCGGAACAGTTTTGGGAAAACAATAAGTCGGATCAGTTGGAAAAGATATAGCAACTTAATTCAGTATGGTTTGGAGGTTTGGATTTAGTTTGGTGGTTGTAATATGGCCTCCTAAAAGGAGATGTGTTCTTAAAATAGTCTAGAGGAATAAGAATAAGTTTATGTAGAGCAGGGGTTCCCAAACTTTTCAGCACGCGACCCCTAAAATAACAATGCCAGTGACTCGCGACCCCCAATATCCTCTGAGGTGGTTATAAATACAGAAAACTTGCATTCAATGGCCCACACACACACCAATAGACCCAAGTCTATTCTTCGTTTATTTTTTTTTATGTATGTCAGTGCTGTAAATGGGCGCGAAAGTTTAACCTGGTGTTATAAAATCAATCTGCTGCATCTGACGCTATTGCTGTCTTTAATATAATATATTTACCCCAGGGGTCGCAATCCAATAGAACAAGTAAATAAGCTACTATAGTAACTATAAACGACTGTTTTTTTCTCTTCAGTTGGATACGGATAAAATATGGTAATTCTTATGGCCTAATAATAATAAGTAGATTTTTGGAAATCACCAGGCGACCCCCCTTCATTGTTCCGCCACCCCTCAAGGGGTCCCGACCCCCACTTTGAGAACCACTGATGTAGAATAACAGTATGTTGGCTTTCTCAAGCCACCATAATTAACATGCCGATACACTTCTGCCTAAATAAAAAAACATCCCTCATTCCCAACTAAAATTTGTATATATATAAAAAAAAAAACGAAACCGTAGGCCAGAGGACAATTCAGCCATCTGACCAGTATCTGTTCATGAAATAGAATCAATTTAGTGCTTTATCAGAACCAGAGCTTCCATTATTGAAAGGTCACTCTTAGTGGACTGTGATGTATTATACTGGCAAAGATGCAGTGCTGATTAGAACAATCTGATAACATTGCTTGGCTTCAACAGCACAATCTAAATGGTCAAGATATTTGTTTGTATATGAAAAAATAAAAGAGCAACCGACTATGCTTCAGCTGAACAGTAATAAGGAGAGAAAGGAGTCGTACATAATTAGCATATTCAGCTCTTTTGCATTATTTTCTATTTTTGCAATTATGCAGTGAAGGAACAATAACAGAGTTAACTCAACTGAACGCTTTGGTCGTAATAAGACAAGTTATCGTTTCCTTTTTTTAAATTAGATGCTAACTGTACCGTGATTTCCACTGAAACATGGCTCGAGGCAAATGAGGCTGGACATAATTAACGTGCTAGTTAGGATAGAAATAAACATGCAGATGTAGGTCAGAGAAAATTTGAAAAGACCCCAAACTCTAATGAAAAGCAAATGGCTTGGTTTGCACTGAAGCAGATGAATGATAGTATTGTTGTCTTTAATATAGCCAGGGAACAGGTGGAGGGATGATCTGTGTCCTGAACCCCTGGAGAGAAAGGTCTGTCTCACACTCATCATCACACAGGCTGTCTAAATCTCAGCCAATAGAAGCAGTGGGAACTGGGCACATTTACACACAGCATAAATCTGTATTCTGCGTGATTTCAAAGAATTTCCTGAGTCTCTTTTTCATTATTCACAAAACAAGCAGTACTCCATGTCACAATAATTAATACATTAACAAAAAATACAATCATTTTTGGTGACTTAATATACAGCGCATTCGGAAAGTATTCATAGAGCTTCACTTTTTCCACATTTTTTTATGTTGCAGCCTTATTCCAAAATGGATCAAATTAATTTTTTTCCTCAAAGATTTACACACAATCCCCTATAATGACAATGTAAAAAATGAGTTTTTAAAATTGTTGCGAATTTATTACAATTAAAAAAGCTAAAAATAAAAAATAAAAATCACATGTACATCAGTATTCAAAGCCTTTGCCACTGATCTCAGGTACATTCTGTTTCCATTGATCATTCTTGAGACGTTTCAGGAGCTTCACTGAAGTTCTCCTGTGGTAAATTCAGTTGATTGGACATGATTTGAAAAGGCATACACCTGTCTATATAAGGTCCCAGGGTTGTCAGTGCATGTCAAAGCACAAACCAAGCATGAAGACAAAGGGATTGTCTGTAGACCTCCGAGACAGGATTGTTTCTAGGCTGGGAAAGGTTACAGAAAAATTTCTGCTGCTCTGAAAGTTCAAATGAGCACAATGGCCTCCATCATCCGTAAGTGGAAGATGTTTGGAACCACCAGGACTCTTCCTAGAGCTGGCCGGCTATCTAAGCTGAGTGATCGGGGGAGAAGGGGCTTAGTCAGGGAGGAGATCAATAACCTGATGGTGACTCTGTCTTAGCTCCAGCGTTCTTCTGTGGAAAAAGGAGAACCTTACAGGCCAACCATCTGTGCAGCAATCTACCAATCAGGCCTGTATGGTAAAGTGGTCAGACTGAAGCCACTTCCCAACTGGAATTTGCCAGTAGGCATCTAAAGGACTACCAGACCATAAGAAACTAAATTCTCTGGTCTGATGAGACTAAAATTGAACTCTTTTGAGTGAATGCCAGGCGTTATGTTTGGAGAAAACCAGGCACCACTTATCACCAGGCTAATACCAACTTTACAGTGAAGCATGTTGGTGGCAGCATTATGCTGTGGGGATGTTTTCCAGCAGCAGGAACTGGAAGACTAGTCAGGATAGAAGGAAAGATGAATGCAGCAATGTACAGAGACATCCTGAATGAAGACCTGCTTCAGAGTGCTCTTGACCTCAGTCTTGGGTCTTCCAGCAGGACAATGACCCAAAGCACACCACCAAAACATCAATGGAGTGGCTTCACAACAACTTAGTGAATGTCCTTGAGTGGCCCAGCCAGAGCCCAGACCTAAATCCTATTGAACATCTCTGGAGAGCTTTGAAAATGGCTGTACACCGTCACTTTCCATCCAACCTGATAGAGCTTGAGAGGTTCTGCAAAGAGAAATGGGCAACAACTCTCAAAGACAGGTGTGCCAAGCTTGTGGCATCATATTCTAAAAGACTTAAGGCTGTAATTTCTGCCAAAGGTGCATCAACAAAGTATTGAGCAAAGGCTGTGAATACTGATGTACATGTGATCTTTAAGGTTTTTTTGTAATACATTTACAACAATTTTGAAAACTCTTTTTTCACATTGTTATTATGGGGTATTGTGTGTAGAATGTTGAGGAAATAAATTAATTTAATCCATTTTGGAATAAAACTGTAACATAGGGCCTACTCACTCTATGCTATCTGAACCGTGCTCAGGCTCACTTTCCGGATTGTTTGAGAAGTGTGAGTGCGCTGAATTGGGCTCAGGCACGGTTCCCTTGGCAAGCCTTGGCCCGGTTGAAAGAGGTATGCCCGAGTGCGGTTCATAATATTTATGATTGGAATATTTGACTGCATGTCCCTGCATGTCAAACGACATAACTAAAGAAATCTCCACTGTGCTGAGCGAGAGCGCTTCTGACCAGCGCAACAGATGACGCAAGCGTGCCCAGGCTCGAATGTAATGTGAGTGAGGGCCGTCGGGGGGAGACAGTAAGGGGGACAAGCATGCTTTGGCCCGGTTCTAGCCAACTGTACAGTGTGAGTACGCTCATACACAATGTGGAAAAAGTGAAGCGCTATTCTTTCTGGATGCACTGTATATTTTATAAATCTGTATCAGCCATGAAAATTTGGTGCATTACTAAGTGTCATTAATGGTATGATGTTAAAATAAGCAGAGCAAAGTTAAAATAAAATACCCATAAAATAGCAAAAAGTGCAAAGTGTATTTCAGCCCATCCAGGAACATGTCTGAGGCCATCTAAGCGAAGTTAACCTGATTTTACCAAGTAGGAGATGTCCTGGATTAACATCTACATTGATCCTGGAACAACATTCCAATCAGCCAATCAGAATTAAGGGATACATTTACCATTTATGTTAAGTTTAAGCTTACAGTTAGGTTTAAGCACTTCTGTCATCCAACTATTATTCCCCTCTGATTTTGGGAATAATTTACAGTTATGGTTGGGTTTAGGGGTAGGGAATAGGCATGGATAAATGTTCCAGGATCAACATAGATGTTAATCAAGATGGCATTGTACTTGGCAAAATCATGGCGTGCATCTATGAGAACACAAACACACACATTAAATACACATTTGATAAGACTATTTTATAATACCAACAGCAACCAAATAACAATGGCAAGTAACAAATCATTTAAGAAATGGAAAATTGCAATAAAAGCCCTTAAGTTAAGAAATAATTAGGGATCAGTCATCTATAATTATAGATTAACTAATTATAAGAAGTTTATTAGTTTAAGGGATTCATTTCAACAAAGCCAAGCATTAAATATGTCCTGACTCCTGACCTGCCTCAACTGTCCATTTTATTATAAAAGCAGTATATAATCAAAAATGCGTTGCCATATAATCTTTGAATTATGTAACTACAACAAACATCTGACTTCCCATGATGAGTTTCATGTTAAAGTATTGTATCTCTGATTTCCTCTTTTTTTCTGTATTATTTTGCAATTCCTTCAAAAAAAAAAAAAAAAAAGACATTTCCGTTATTACATTGGGCACTTGGTGAGTGTCCATTTCGGAACTTGTATAGTCCAAACGTACTAACGCTTTGGCAAAACGGCTGGGAGGTCTAAATAACAAAACATGCACAGATTTACACACATTAACACACACCTGTGATGCAGACAGGTGTGATAAATGCCGCAGGTTACACAGATCTGCAAGTGCACACCTTCTCCCCGGTGAGACTCCCTAACATGACTAATGCGCCAAGACAGCAGCTCTGCGTCTGCACCACAGGATGATTAGAGAAAACTGTTAAGGACTTCTCTCTGAGGATAACCTTAAATCTACATGCAGATCATCCTTCAAGTTTGCTTGAAAATCAGTCCTGCATCTTTTAAGGCATATAACATCTGCAGAAAAAAATGAAAGTAAGTAATATCTCTGCAAGATATTTAACTCTACATTTCATCCTATTGCATTCTCACCCAGTGTCTCAAGATCACATCGAACATCTAAATACCTCCCATCCTGTCTTTTTAAAATTATTATCAGGGCTGCAGCTTATATTAAGTACAAAGAAGAATGAGATAAACTTTGAGATGTTATAAAAAACATCTTTAAGGACTGTTTCCATGCATTAACACAGGGCTTCGTTGTCAACGCTTGACCGAGTGCGTGAAGTTGGGGCTGATGCAATTGTCAGCAGTGTCAGCCAATGAAATTAGTCCGTAATCGGCTACTATCTGAGCTGGGGTATATGCATAAAGCAATCTGATTGGCTGACGCTTCCATTGGTGTTTGAAAAGTTAAGAAATTCCCAAATTCTGCAGCGAGGAACACCGCTGACAATAAAAACAGACCCAAACTAATATTAGTGGTTCTTAACTGCAGTCCTGGAGACTCACTGCACATTTGTATCTTCCTTATTTAACACACCTGGTTCAGTTCACCAGCTTGTTATAAGAGCCAAACATAAAAAGCAGAGTGGTGGACCCAAATAACTAGGATTAAAAACCACAGCTAATGTAAAATATAATATTTATAATATTATTCCCCTGCATGCCATATGGATGGCACAATGTAAAATTCAACAGTACGAAAATTTATTCTGGAACTTCAATACGGAATTTGAAAAATATCGATATTCAATAGCATTTTGGATACTGTGAGTAACATATTGGCCTGTCCATGTCCTATCTTGTCGATTTGTTCACAAACCAAAAACCTTCTCGACCAAAATTGGTTGAAGAGTTTCAGCACTTACCACGGATAGAGAGGAGACAGGGCTGTGTACTGTAGTGCCCTCATATCCAGAGCAGGATCATACTGTTTTAAATATTCCAGCATCAATATTTCGTCACCTTGGAATTATAAGGTTCTATCTGCGTTCTGAAAGATTTTGAGATAATGAGCTTTAAAGTTTTTGCATTCCATAGCAAACAGTATGTGTTTTTTAATTAAAAATTCTTAAAATGTAAACAACTGGGCGAAGCAGTGGCGCAGTATGTAGTGCTGTCGGCTCACAGCAAGAAGGTCGCTGGGTTGCTGGTTCGAGCCTCGGCTCAGTTGGCGATTCTGTGTGGAGTTTGCATGTTCTCCCTGCGTTTGCGTGGGTTTCCTCCGGGTGCTCCGGTTTCCCCCCCACAGTCCAAAGACATGCGGTACAGGTGAATTGTGTAGGCTAAATTGTCCTTAGTGTATGAGTCTGTGGATGTTTCCCAGAGATGGGTTGCGGCAGGAAGGGCATCCGCTGCGTAAAAAAAAACTTGCTGGATAAGTTGGCAGTTCATTCCGCTGTGGGGACCCCGGATTAATAAAGGGACTAAGCTGACAAGAAAATGAATGAATGAATGAATGTAAACAACTTAAAAATAAACATCCCATAATGTAAATAAGCTGTCATTTAATACGAATATTTCAATAACTTAATTTTGACAAAAATGTCAGAGAACCAAATAATTCTAAGGTAACGATTAATCTAAATATCAATATTTTTGACAACACTACAGCCTAGACGGCAATAATTAGACTAATCAATAATAGTACAGACCTACTTAATATTTAGATTCATGCCGTGTTTCATACCACATCTGTTTACCCAAGCTAAAATCAACAAGAATTGTTTGCCCCTGACTGACAGTTTATTCTATAGGCCTATACTACAAAGGAAATATTACGACATCTGCCCTCATGAGCTATCTGTGCATCACACATGTAATGCGCTGCAGCAGTTTACCACCGCAAAGTTCAAAAAACAACACAAAGATCTTGCAAGCCTGATAGGGATCTCACAACACCAAAGTGATGGCCATCATATACAAAAGCTCCAACCTTTAGAGCGAGACACCTTCAATACTTCAGCTGGCTGCCTTTAAAAAAAAAAAACTTACTGCACCAAATCCCTGCGACTTGCACCTTTTTACGTTCACCAGCCTCGGCCCAGTGCCCAGAGGCAGAGCGACACCATCCACACATACGACCTAGCAGGAAGATCCACTTCCTCTCAAGCAGACGCTACTCATAATGCCATGACAGCTCGCAGAAATCATAACACAGCCTCGTCTTCACATTACCTAGCACCTACTATAAATGAAGCCAGAGAGTCCGCATCGTCAAAGTGGGACTGCGTAGCGTAAAGCCAGCGTTTGTGGGCAACAGATGGGCACTGCAGCAGGTGAGAGCAGGATGCTCATATTCAGCCATCAAAAGCTTCCTCTACTCCAGACATCCTCACAGTTAAATGTTATGATGCCTGATGCTAATTTAAGCAGACACAGCATGCATTAATCATTTAGCACAATGGGAAGCAGGCAGACGGTAAAACTCTGTGCAAGATGGTATATGCAGATATGCCTCTCAATGCAGCAAGCAGATCCCGAGACGGAAAAGACAGGATTCCCTTTCGCCTGCACGGTACATTCACACGCACACATCCGCTAACGGCAAAGAGAGAGGAGCACCAGAGCTCGTCTACCCACCTCTGCCGATGCCTGATGCAGTGATTCCTGCTCGGCGAGGCTGATGAAGAGTTGGGTGGTGCAGCCAGATTCCCTCCGCCGAGCGTCAGGAACGACGACGGCAAGAGAGAAAAGGAGGGAGGGGGAGATGAGACGGGAATGGTGAGTGGGTTTATCCTCCACGCTTCCCTGTCAATGTGTGTGCCTGTATGCCTGAGTGCGTGAGAGGGGGCGGATGGGAAGGAGAGAGAGACTGAAGCGAGTCTCCCGAGACAATGCCCGTGAATAGAGACCGAGGAACACGGTAGATGCGTTAAACGCAGGGTCCCTCCCCCTTACATCACACGAACACAGCGCTCTGCACAGTCAGCTCTACATCCAACCATATGGAGGAACGACGGGTGCAAGGAGGAACGGAAAGAGACACAAGAAAGAAGACAGACGAGCATGTTTAAAATGTCTGCATAAAAGCACACTGCAATGATGTGATTGGACAGGTAGAGAGTTCTGGACATGCATTTCTTTTCTATTAAGCTGGATGATATATTTGCTGAGTCAAAGAACACATCACAGGTGTGCAGTGTGAACTATACTGGGCATCTCTTACAGGACAAACTTCATAGATTACAGTGCATTGAGCATACATCATTATATTTAAATGCTTTTTTGGTGGGATCATCAGGATTTCATTGGCTTTAAGAGCTCATATTATACATGAAAAAGGGTCATATTTTGGTTATATGGATCTCCAATAACATACTGATCTGCATGCAAGGTCAAAAAACACTTTCATGGTGTTATAATATGCATTTATTTTTACCTAATTATCCCAGCGAATCGTTCAGCAATTCATTTGTTCTCAAATCCCTCCTTAGCGCGAAGCTAATCTGCGCTGATTGGACCTATGACAGCCTGTTGTGATTGGTCGACAGTGTTCAGCGTGAGACAAATACCCGGCGCGATTTCTCAAGATCACGGTTCGCAACATTGGTATCGGATCCGATCGCAGTGAACGCCTGAAACACACTTCATAGTAAAACTTACTCAACAGTGTTATTCAGACACCTTACCACCAAAAGCAGTGTAGTCAAACACCAGCATATTGCTCCATTCTTAACCATGACACACATTCAGTATTAATCCACACAGCAGCAAAAGCTGAAGTATTCTGAACCTTGACCGCTGCACGTGTGTAGGAACAGCTGACGGTGGCCATATCAATGACAAACGGCAGTGAGACACGAGCTCACAAACTAATTTAAATCTGTAAACAAAGCGTTGCGCGTCGCGTTTAACGTGGCTTTAGACGCGATATGAGAATATGAAGAGTTAACCAGATACCGTGCAAGCGGTTACAAGTAACAAAACACAATTAAATACATCATTTGCAGGCTAGTGAAAACAAGGAGACAGCCATTCACTCACACTTATGACATTTGTCGTGGGCCAGGTCTGATTTCATTAATTATCTTGCATTTTGGAGCTTTTCTCCCTTCTCAGCTGTAGATCATTTCTATTTGCAGTTATTGCTGTGGCACCTCTTGCGTCAAGTGTTATATGTTCTCAGGGCTTCCTCATACTCTGCTTTACCCAAAGATCACATCCCCAGCCAGGGGGTTGTAGCGCTCACCAGCGCTCCTCCTCAGCTGCAGCAGGCTGACTTTGTGCCTAATAAACTGGCCTTATTTTGCACGCACCCCTGGTGTATTGTCTGTTCATTCCCACAGGTCTCATACATCAGTCTTTTCTGATCTTTCCTTTAATAAACGAATGAATCGCCCATTGTCAGCGTGTAGATTGCTGAAGCACTCCTTTCCCCTCACACTTCCAATAATATCCAGGTAAGCACAGCGTCTTCATGACTCATGATGACTTCAGGATCTGTTTGTCTTTGCTGCTGTGTTAGTTTAGTTTAGGCCGCAGGTTTAAATTTTCCCGTGTTTGCACACGCAACAATCATGTTTCGTAGTCATGTCAAGCCGAAACGGCTAAAGACTCATTATGAAGACATTTTAAAAAGGGTGCTGAAAAAGTGGTACGTACGGTTCAGTTCGGTACGCCATTTGACAGCAAAAACGGCCATGAAAGCATACCAAACCGAACTGTACCGTACCACTCAGTGAAAACAGGCCAATATATACGCTATAGAAATAAAGATGATTTGTTGGCACCAATAGTGATTAGGTGCGCCGACATATAGCACCATGGTGCTCACAGCAACCAGAGTTCGATTCCCGTCTCAAGGTCCTTTGCCGACCCTTCTCCTCTCTCTACTACCACAAACGTTCCTGTCTGTAATCTCCACTGTCTTTTCCGATTAAAGTTGGACGTGCACAAAGCAACCAGGATTAAAAGATCCGTTCAGCTGTCTGAGATCATCAGTCATCATCAAATGTGATCAAGAATGAGTTTTACAAGTTTAACACGTTTTTAAAACAGTGCTTGTGTGTAATGAATTACAGCAATTTTACTGTCTTTACTTGATCACCACAGCCTCATGTCAGTACAATTATAAAAGAAGACGCTTCAATCCCGTTTGTGGGTGTTAAATCAGGTTTATTTTGTACATTAACATAACAGATATTCATCCAGCAGCGCTGTGTATGTGTCCACTGTGTGTGTGTGTGTGTGTGTGTGTCTGTTTGCATGTGAACTTTGTAACGACATTGTGTGTGACTCTTTGTTGCAACTCCACAGCAAATACATCAAATAATCATTGGGAAAGATTTTACAGCAGTATTTCTCACAAACGTTACATCAGATCTGCTTCCTTCGTGTCTGTCACTCTGCTGTTTATCTGACACAGATTGATGCACACTCTGACAGACACGTGGGAACAGTGGGCAGGGAGAACTAGCATTAAAGGCACAGGCAACAAAAACAGCTACAGTGTGTTAAGAGCAGAAAATTATAATGTCCTGAAAGGTATAATAAATAATCTGATGGGTGCTTTGAGCTGAAACTTTATAGACACATTCTGGAGACACAAAAAACTTGTCTTAAATCTTGAAAGGGGTAAAATAGGTGGCCTTTAATACTAGTTTTTAAAAGTTTGAGCAGCATGTTTGCATCTCCTCCTGTGCTAGTTCACATCTGTAAAATTACCCCCAGGTTTTATAAAAATAAATCAACTTATTTTGATCAAATAGAGTTTTCATAAACATATTTAATCCAATGGTACCATTCCTTCATGTCAGCTTTTGCACTATGGATCCCCAACTGATTGTATTAGCGTTTGCCTGGAGCCTTGGGGACTGCAGCAACTGAAAACTACTGTGTCGCTGGTCATTGGCTCACATCCAATCTTACTACAGCAGTTCCGTTTGCCAGCTCTCTATTGCCATCTTTGCAGCGAGGAGACCATTAGGAAACGCCTCTACATTTAGCCTGAGCTCTGTCCTGACTGATCCATTTACTTTGAGTGCTAGTGGAATACAGAACAGTTCAAGTATTAATGCATTTTATTAGTCTATTAAACATTTACAAATCCACGTGTGCATATATAATGCATACTGTAAGTGGCATGAGCAAAAAGACAAACAGGATTGGCATACACTCTATAAATGGAAAAGTTGAACTGATTATAAAACTCATTTAAACATGATACAAAGTATTTGACACACAATTAATAATGTAAAAAATGTGAATTTATTTTTATTATATTATTATTTCTTTAAATAAATAAATTAATATATATATATACAGTTGAAATCTGATTTATTAGCCCTCCTTTTAATTTTTTTTTCTGATTTAAATATTTCCCAAATAATGTTTAACAAAGCAAGGAAATTATTACAGTATGTCCGATAATATCCTTTCTTCTGGAGAAAGTTTTAATTGTTTTATTTTGGCTAGGATAAAAGCTGTTTTTAATTTAAGGACAATATTATTACCCCCTTTAAGCTATATATTTTTTCAATAGTCTACAGAACCAACCATCAGTATACATTAACTTGCCTAATTACCCTAACCTGCCTAGTTAACCTAATTAACCTAGTTAAGCCTTTAAATGTCACTTTAAGCTGTATAGAAGTGTCTTAAATAATATCTTGTCATCATGGCAAAGATAAAATATATTGGTTTTTAGAAACAAGTTAGTTAAACTATTATGTTTAGAAATGTGATGAAAAAATCTTCTCTCTGTTAAACAAAAATTGGGGGAAAAAAAATAAATAGGGGGGCTGATAATTCAGGGGAGCTAATAATTATGACCTCAACTGTTTGTGTGTATATACTATATAAATATTAGAGCTGCACAATTAATCGTAAAAAGATCGCGATCTCGATTTGACCCCCTAGACGATCTTAATCCGGCATTTCTATGATTCTGTCAATCATATTTTCAGGTAAAATTAAAAGTACAGCTCATATGTCTTGCTGCTTGTATTAAACGACAAAATTGTATTACAAATAATATATAAATATTTTTTATTTAAAAAAAAATTATTGTGCTGTGAAGAAAAAATCTAATTATGTATAGAAAGTAGGGCTGCCCGATTTTGGGAAAAATCATAATCACGATTATTTTGGTCATAATTGTAATCACGATTATTTAAAACGATTACTGTTAAAGTCAAAATTATTAGCGCTCCTGAGATATTGTTTTTTTTTTTTAAATAAATATTTCCCAAATTATGTTTAACAGAGCAAGGAATTTTAACAGTATTTCCTATAATATTTTTTCTTCTAGGCTTATTTGTTTTATTTTAGCTAGAATAAAAGCAGGTTTAAATATTTTGAAACCCATTTTAAGGTCAATATTATTAGCCCCCCTAAGCAATATATTTTTTGATTTTCTGCAGAAGAAACTACTGTTATACAATGAACTGCTTAATTACCCTCATTAAGCCTTTGAATTGCACTTTAATCTGAATGCTTGTATTTTGAAAAATATCTAGTAAAATATTATATACTGTCATCATAGCAAAGATAAAAGAAATCAGTCATTAGAAATGAGATATCAAAACTATTATGTTCAGAAATAAGTAAAAAAAAACTTCTTTCCATTAAACAGAAATTGGGCAGCAAAAGGGTTGCTAATATTTAGGGGGGCCAATAATTCTGACTTCAAATGTACATACAGTTATTTTCCAACCTGCAAAGGAAAGAGAAATAAATACAACAGAATAAAAATATTTAGATTGTGCTTTAAGCATCTTCACTGTAAGAAAAACACTTTAGCTACAAAAATCCTTCAGTCAAGAGCAGAGAGGGATTTTCTCGTTTTGTTTGATTAATGATAAAAACAGGCGGCAGCAGGAATATTTCGCGCTGTCTCTTTAATGGTTTCTCTTTCACTCGTCTTTTGATTCTCAACTCGTTTGTTTATTACACAAATGAGGGTTAATATGAATAATCACTAAACACCGCGTTTTGACACCTATTTGATCATTAAAGCGCTCACATTAAGATGATTTTAGATGTCTGCGCTCCTCTGCTCGTCTCAGTGTGCGAATGAGACTGAATGCTGCCCGGCCGAATGCTTCG
Organism: Danio rerio; assembly: GCF_049306965.1. Lineage (NCBI taxonomy): Eukaryota > Metazoa > Chordata > Actinopteri > Cypriniformes > Danionidae > Danio > Danio rerio. Next base: position 43,802,858 of record NC_133186.1, on the reverse strand, counting down.
GGCTGTGTGTGCTTGCCGCACACACACATAAGCACGCCGTCTTTCGGCCTTTTAAGAGCAACAAACGTGTACAGCTGTAAAGGGGGTGGTATATGATGCAATAATTGTTTATCTTGATTAATGTTTTTTCATAATCGTTTGAAGCCAAAATCGAAATCGGATTTTCGATTAATTGCACAGCCCTACCCGTGAGAACAGCACAGTTATACCGTTAACAGATTCATTCATGTCAAGCAGTGCGTGCAGGGCCGGTGAGCGCTCTGTGTATCCTTTAGTCACTCAGATAAGTTATAAAAAATTTTCTTGTGATAACGGGATTTCGTTGAGAAATATTTTCCTCACGCTTGCATATATATATATATATATATATATATATATATATATTTTTTTTTTTTTTTTTTTTTCCTTGTTAGTTTGATTACTGTTGATTTCAAATGCAATAAATATGTTTGTATAAAACTTGCAGTAACGGTGCTTACAATTGGTGGGTGCGAATAAATTTTGGCTGATGCGCCTTAATTTTTAAAGTTAGAAGCACCGGTGCTACCAAGCAAAATGGTTAATTTCGGGCCCTGTGATAGGTAAAAATGTTTTCCAAAATGTAAATTTGTCTCAAGCTTCGTAAAAGTGTAATCGTAATAAATGGACTTAGCCGATGCGAACTAAATGAATGAATAATCTTTGGTTTAGAAATATTTTAACAGAAAATCATACACAGAAAATCGTATTATCTGAAGGACAGAAATCTCCTTCGTTTCGGAATGAAAAAAAAAAGCTTCAATGTTGTATTTCAAGGTGAAATTACTACATTGGATAAGAGTAAAGGTTACACACGGAAATGCCCTGGAGCATTTGTCAATACATTTCTCATTTGAAAGCATGTCCAGCTCCTTTACACGGTTCACTGTAAGAATAAAGAGCACTTAGAAAAGACAATAAATTGTCCCAGCACCAAGAAACATGTGCGGAATTCCCACTGGGACGCGCAGTGCTGTTCTCATGATGACAAGAGAGGCAAGCCGTATATATGTTCAATTCCCACAGGATGGCATCCATCCGTCCATTCAACTGGAAAACAATAACAATTTGAGAAAGGAGTAGTGACTCCCTTTCGGTAACTGCTGTAATTCTAGAAACCATTTTAATGTAACCTTGACCTTGAGAGACAGCAGCATGTGCTGAAGAAGCTACAAAGCTATTTCTGCCCGTTGTCTTAAAAATCTCTCTGCCAAGTGAAGATTTTGGAATTACACTTGCAGAGCTAATTACATAAGCACAAGGGCACGTAAACCAGAAAATAATGATGAGCATCTTACCATCTGACAGGTTGCTAATTAACCCCTGCAATTGAAAATGTCACAGAGACAAAATCTGACAAATTACAGCAATCAGCAATCCATAACATTCCAGAAAATGCCAGATGATTTCTGCATCACTACTGAAAGCTCAAAGGACATTATGGCTGTGTTCACACTTCAGCTCTCTTATTTTGTTTTTGTTTTCAGACCAAAAAGTATGATGCAGTCTTGTCTTGTCTTTAGGCAAGATGCCCATCCATTCTAGATTAAATCATTGCTGGAATAGATTTGTTGTAACAGGACAAGCGTTTTCTAATATATATTTATATGGATTTATAAGTTATAAGTTATGAAGGACTATACCAGCTATGCAGGCTATTATACTGCACATCATTACTATGCAGGCTATTATACTGTACAGTGGTGCCAGCAATGTTCTTTGTGCTGCATTTGTGTGCAAGAATGCAACTCTTTGGTTTGGATGACTTCTGGCAATACTCTAGTCCCAAATGCAGCATGTTAAAAGATGAGTAAGACAGTGGATTCTATTTATACACAGGTTTGCAGTGCTGCAGCGGAATGAAGCAGAGGCCAGCAAAAAAAAAAAAAAAAAAAAAAAAAGATGCGCCTGCATGCAGCCTGTGAGGAGAACTCTCGCTTTTATACTTCACTTTCCTGTTCCTGTACTTGACTTGAGCACGTTCACACGTGGCTTGAGGGGCGGTCTTAAATAACTGCAGCCCTGCTGAAGTGTGAAAACTGTGGAGGCCAACTTTAAGCATTTCTTCACCAACCAAGTGCATTTCTCTTGACCACAAGATGTCTGTCAAATGACTAAGATTCATTTCTGTATGGAGTATGTTAAAAATAAATCGTACAATTACAAAACACCTATTCCAGAAAATGTATTCTGCTTTCTATCATGAATTTTAGAAGCCTGCAAAAAATAAAAAATAAATAAATAAATAAATAAATCTTATTTGTTTAATTTCAGTTAGAATAAAAGCAGTTTTTAATTTTTAAAAGCCATTTTAAGGTCAAAATTATTAGCCCCTTTAAGTTATATTTTTTTCGATCATCTACAGAACAAACCATCATTATAAAATAACTTGCCTAATTATCCTAACCTGCTTAGTTACCCTAGTTAAGCCTTTAAATGTCACTTTAAGTTGTATAGAAGTGTCTTGAAAAATATCTAGTAAAATATTATTTACTGTTATCAAGGCAAAGATAAAATAATTCAGTTATTAGAGATGAGTTATTAAAACTATTATGTTTAGAAATGTGTTGAAAAATGTTTTCTTTGTTAAAAGAAAATTATGGAAAAAATTAAAAAAGGGTGCTAATAATTATATAAAAAAAAAAAAAATATATATATATATATATATATATATATATATATATATATATATATATATATATATATATATATATATATATATATATATAATGGTTGAATTTGAATGACACTGACACCAAATTAGAAAAAAACTGGCATTGCAATTTTTATTCACTGTATACATGTATACATGTGTGTGTGTATATATATATATATATATATATATATATATATATATATATATATATATATATATATATATATATATATATATATATATATAAATACAATATAAATCCAATTTCAGCAAATGACTTGAATAGCTTGTAAAAAACTCATAATTTTAGATCGATTAGGATGACTCTGTCAGAGACTATATCTGCATGAAAATAATTTTAAAAATGACAAGCTAAGTTAAATACAGCAGAGAAAAGATGCAAATAAACAATGATTTTTGATTTTCTAGGGAGTCAAATAATATTCAGAAGCAGAAATTAAATAATTACTGTATAATAATAATAATAATAATAATAATAATAATAATAATAATAGCACTGTGTTGTTTTGAGTAAAAAAAATTATTATGTACAATTAATCTTTAAGCTACAAACGTTTCATATATTGTGCCCAAGCAGCTTAAATTTATTTAAGCTGATATTAATATGGCAAAAAATGCAATCTCGATAATTATTTTCCATATTGAAAGATAACGATATACATTTCAATTTAAGTTTTTAATGCTTCCAGATTTAGAGTAGCCCAACAATGATTGAAGCCACAAAAATAAGAGGTTCCATCAATTGGCATAACATTTTCGGCTCTTAGAGCAATATAGATTAAAAACTCCAGAGCTTATTAATGTTATTGACATAAATCGCGATCCGATATAATATCGTTTATTGGTCCAGCCCTAGTTGACAATCCCACAAGGCATCGCCGCTGTAAACAGGAAGATGTGGTAAGACTGCAGCCAAAGTTAATTCAATTGAACAAAGTAATGGACAACTTTATTATATTGTAACAGTAACAGAGTTAATATATTTTAAAAGTAATCCTTTAGAGTTGTAGTTAGTTAAAAGTAATACCGTTACAGTAATGCATTACTAGTAACGCGTTATTGCCCAACACTGAATGTCTGGTCAACTACAATCCATACTACATTGCAGATCCCTGTGATGTAACTATTGAAGACTCGCACATTGCAATATGCTAAACCGATATATTGTGCAGCCCTAAAATGTAAATTCATTATTAAATCATATGCATCCAGCCTTGTGATAGAGACCATTTTCACAATGCCAAAAGAGATCGTGACCACCAGCAGAATGAGCAATCTTTGTAATCAGGAGATGGGTATATATATATACACACAAAACAAGAAGTAGAACTTTATCTAAATACAGATGAGTCAAGATTACAAGTGGAAAGGAGGACGATGGTACTGAACAAGTGATCAGTAACTAAAACTAAAATAACTAAAGTTTATTCTTAGTTCCTAACCACATAGAGAAACATGATTTATTAGCTTCAAAGATGTGTAGAAAATGTCAGAATTAGTGGAGTATAAACATGAAATGATTGTCCACGGACTTGAACTTTTTTCCTTTAGTTCATCATTTGTCACACATCATTAAAGTTCCTAGAAGCCACTTCTCACTTTTTACTCTAATGCTGAATGTCTATTTTAATGTGTCTTTCAGATTCTGTCCTGTCAAAAATCCAGGAAAAATGTGTAAGTGAATGTGCAAAGCAGCCGAGAAAGGCACTAGTGAAGTCAAGATGATGGATAAATTTCCCAGAAAATGCATAAAGAAAGTACAATGTTAGTGGATCTGTATAAGTGTGTCTACCAAATGCAGAAATGTAAATGATTCATAGGCAGTTTCCTACACAGTAACTTAAATCCAAAACTACAATGTTTATATTAAATTCACTTGGTATTATCCAATGCCATGACAGAATACACACACATAAACCTGAAAAAATTGACCAACCTAGGTCTGAATAAGATTGATCTTTTACATTGTTTTACTGTATGGTTAATGTAGGTAGTGGGTAATGATGACTTTAATAGATGCAAAGAAAATCTCTGACATGTTTTAGCTGTAATAGTATGATGGAAAGAAAATATGATTTAACGTAGTTTAAGATTGAGGAAAAGTAGGTTTTATATATTTACACATTCGTTCAGTGACAACTTACCGTTTGCAGTCCCTATATTGTTTACCATGATACTTTGAATATTCGGTCTTAAATCACATGCAAATATGACTTTAAATCAACATTAGCACTTTTTGACAGAACAACTTTGTACTTTGATAGTAATTGTCTGCTAATATGATTTCACTATTTAGAATTTGCAAAGAATAGTTTTCTGAAGTTATATTAAGGAGAAAGTCTGAATGTGTGTATATAAAACCAGTCCATCACGAACTGACAGTTCAAGTTCATATTGAGGTAACGTTTAAAGCTCACACATTAAGACTTTATCCTTAATAATATCATTTCAGAAAAGTAGTTTTTGTATATTCTAATAACGAAATCATATTAGCAGCCGATGACTTTCAATGTACAACATTGTTCAGTCAAATAAATAGTGCTAATGCTGTTTTCATGTATACTTGCATATGATTTCAGACCGAATATACTAAGAGGTAACGTTTATATTCGCACTTTCGTTCATTTAGAAGACTTTATTTTGTTTACTATGTTGTTTACTTTGAATATTTGGTCAGAATTAGCATGCAAGTATGACTTCAAAACAACATTAACACTGTCTGATTGACAGTAAACCGTGCTGTACTTTGATTATCACTGGCTAATATGATTTCCCTATTTAGAATTTCCAAAAAATAATTTTCTGAAAATGTATTATTAAGAAGAATGTCTGAATATCCGTATATAAAACCAACTTTACCTCTATCGAATATACAAAGTACCACGGTAAACAATATAGGGAGCATGTCACAAAGCTATCACTGAACGAATGTCAATATAAAACCAACTTTATCTCAATCAAGTTCATCTCAATGCTCAAAATGAATCATTTGAGAGGCCAAATTAGCTAAAAAATCCAGATAAATGGTAAAATAAAACAAAAATAATTGCGGTAGAACTTCATTAGCTATAACCTGACATAAAGTCATCATGTTTTGGTAACGTTCAACGTCACTGCACCGTTACAAGCAACTTCCAGCGATTTACTGTACCATAGCAACACAAATCTTTCATTCGTGATTTACACTCGTGTAAACAATAGCTAAACAGTGGATAAAAAGCCTTTATTCTTACCTTGTGGCAGGACAAGAGTTCATCAAACACGATGTTTATCAGTGTACAACTGTGAGTCTGTGAGATGTCGAGCGTCAATTCAGAGAAAGGGATGTCAGTCAAGCAGCATCCGATGACTTTCTTTTGCCGCTTTCACACTCTTTCCTCGCGTTACAAAAGAAACCCTCGCGCTGCACAGAGACGCTCCTATTGGCTGGTTGAGACGCACCGCGACAAGACAGCGGGTTTTGATTGGTTGCGCGTGAAGTACGTCACTGGAAATGTGTCTCAAGCGACCAATAGTCATACAGATATTTCAATATTCAATCAGTCTTCATGCTATGCAGTGTATGAAGAGAAATAGGCTATACTTAATATTTGCTCCAACTGATCTGTATTTTAACAAACAGTTATGTAATGGTTAAACGGATAGTTTTTTTCATATTATATTGTTTACATATCCTTTGTTCCAAACTATTACGAGTTTTTTTCTGTTGAATACAAAAACATTTGGAAGCCTGTAACCATTGACTTCCATATGTTAAGATGTTAATTACTCAGTTACTCAAATTGAGTTTAATGTACTCAATTTTCTAATGTGGTTCCAGACCTTGATGAGTTCATTTTACTGTTAAACCCAAATGATGTTTTGAAGCAGACTGAAAACCTGTAACCATGGTATTTGTTTTTCCTGCTATGCAAGTCAATGGTTACAGGTTTTCAGCTTACTTCAAAACATCATATTTTGGCTTTAACCACCACAAATGCAACCACATTCAGGGTTCATACCCATTTTTACTATTAAAATTCCCTGACTTTTCCATGATTTTTCCAAGACTTTCAAGTAAATTTTCATGATCCAATGTTTCATGCAATGTCTACATATGGGTGGTAACAGGAAGAACTGTGCATGTTTTTATTTATTACAGCATATTTTAAAACAGAGCAATGTATTTAGTTTCAAATCATATTTAGATCTATTCAAAACTGATTTAGATAATGCTTACACGGACTAATAATGTGAGAGTGTGTGATTGAGCAAGGACAGAAAAGAAGGAAATAACCTATATTTAAGTATACAGATATCTGTTTTCCATGACTTTTTCCAAAACTATTCCAGGCCTGTAAAATGCCATGTCAAAAATTACATGACTTTTACAGGTTTTCCATGACCATATGAACCCTGTACATTAGAAAATTGAGTACATTTAATATTTGGGGTTATCTATCCCTTTATTAGGAGGCTTAGGAGGAAATTATAAGAAGACTTTTTTGAGTTTAGTGCACAATTTTATTTTGGTACAGAAGTTATTAAGTGCAAAGTTGGAGAACTGAATATCTGACATCATAGAACGCTTTACATTACCAATTTGTCAATCTGCAACAACATATAAACTTGAACCATTGACTTTAATATTATTTTTTTCTACTATGGAAATCAATGGTTACAGGTTTTCAGCTTTTTCAACAGTAAAGAAACTTATAATCATCTGGAACCACATCGGGTGGGAAAATGAAGTAAATGTTAACTTTTAGAGTGAACTATCCATTTAATCTTAATGCAGAAATTATTAGGAGGCTTTTGTGAGTTTAGTGCACAACTGTTTTATTCTGGTACAGAAGTGCAAATTTGGAGAACTGAATATCTGACATCACAGAAAGCTTTACATTACCAATTTGTCAGTCTGCAACAACATAAACCCTGCAACCATTGACTTCCATATTATTATTATTATTATTATTATTATTATTATTAGTAGTAGTAGTAGTAGTAGTAGTATTATTCTATGGAAGTCAATGGTTACAGGTTTTCAGCTTACTTCAAAATATCTTCTTTTCAACAGTAAAGAAACTTATTATTATATAGAACCACATTAGGGTGAGAAAATAAAGTAAATTACCAATTTGTCAGTTTGCAACAACATTAAACCAGTAACTATTGACTTCCCTATAGTTTTTCTACTATGGAAGTCAATGGTTACAGGTTTTCAGCTTTTTCAACAGTAAAGAATCTAAATCATCAGGAACCACATTAGGATGAGAAAACTGAGTAAATATTCACTTTTGGGGTGAACTACCCCTTTAATGTTAATGCAGAAATTATGAGGAGGCTTTTGTGAGTTTAGTGCACAATGATTACTACTATTAAAATCAATGGTTACAGGTTTTCAGCTTTTAACAGTTTCAGATTTTTCAACAGTAAAGAAACTCAATCATCTGGACCGCATTAAAAAGAGAAAATTTAGTAAATGTTCACTTTTGGGGGTGAACTGTCCCTTCAGTGTTAATGCAGAAATTATGAGGAGGCTTTTGAGAGTTTAGTGCACAACTGTTTTATTCTGGTACAGAAGTTATTAAGTGCAAAGCTGGAGAACTTGATATCTGACATCACAGAAAGCATTAAAAGCTTTATCAATTTGTCAGTCTACATCAACTCTCTTGAAGTAATTTCATTAAATATTAATTTTCCTATACACTCAAGGCAAATTCCAAACCAATTAAATAGAGGGTCTTTCAGACTGACAGAGCGGTGCGATTGTAAATGCATCTTTACACAGTGCAGATCTTCACAGATTAGTCTTTCAGGATGAGCGGGGCTTTGACTTGCGCAGCGACCTCAGCACCCATGAGCTCCTCCACTATAGTCAAGGCAAACTCAAAGCTGGTTCCTGGCCCTCTGCTGGTGATCACGTTACCATCCTTCTGAACTCGAGCCTCTGAATATTTATAATGATCTAGCAGAAGACAAAAACACGAATCATTCATACAGGTAAAGTTTTCAGCCAACAAGTACAAGCATAAAACTTATTTTGAATGATAATTCTACCTTTTTTTTTTAAAGTATTTCCAATTAAAAAAAAAGATTCCTTCCAAAATACTTTAAACTAAAGCAAAATACAAAAATAACATAGATAAGAGAAGTTAACTCTTTCAAGCAGTATACAGTTTCTACAGTTCCTTTTATAAACACTGCCAATGTTACTCAAAAGCATCATTTTCCAACAGGTGTTGTTATGCAGTTACCTGCAGCACCCTCTGTTGGATGTTTATCTGCCATTCTGCCATTCATTCCATCTGCCATTGGCATGCCTATTAAATGTGCTAGTTACCATCAACAATATTAAAAAGGCCCTATTGAACCCCTTTACAAGATGTAAAATAAGTCTCTGATGTAGCTAGAGTGTGTATGTAAAGTTTCAGCTCAAAATACAGGGTTTCTGTAGGTTTCGAGTTAAATTTAAAACTCGTAAAGACCCTTTTTAAGACCATAAAGAGTTCAATTTTAGACCTATACAAGGTTAGGATTTTTTCTAATGGCCCAGTATTATCATGAGGAATCGTGTAATTGTTTTTAGTTTTTTTTCCCCTGATTTGGGAATTTAATTTGGGGAATTTGCTGTTAAAATTTCGAACAGTTGTTGTCTCTTTGCAATAAAAAACTTAAATATATGAAAAAAGGTTTTATTGAGATGTGCTGTGGGTCATTAGATGGATATTGGCCCAAATTGAGTAGCTTTACTTGGACAAAGCCAAATTAAGACACGCTTAAAACAATTTAAAGCCTGGTTTACACTTGATTCCGCTAGTTTGCTTGCGTGAGTGCGACGAATTTGATGTCATTGTGGTATTTGCGGAGGTTCACTTTGGGTGCATGCAACATGATTTCGGCTGATGGAGCGCACAATTTGTTTTTGACACTCAAGCAAACAGTTCCCACGGCGCCTCGTTTGATATGAGTTGAATATGAATCACTTTAAAGAGATTTTGTCTGAAACAACTGTACAGACATCTTTATGTTTCTTGATCATAGAAATAAACAGATGATCAATAATTATTGGATAGAAATTGCAACATCCGTGGGAAAGGAGGAAGTTTTTGTTAAAAGGTTTGGAAAAACCTTAGGGAAGTTTGTTAAAGCCAAAATGGAGAGCCGGGTACACCATTACAGAAATATGTTTTAACACCAGTCATAGGTTTTACACTGATGTATATATTACAGTTTTCAATTTAAAACCATTTATTATTTACAAAACTATAAATAAGGAAAAGATAGTTTCTTTGATAACTGAAAAGGAATATTTAACCCTATTGATTTACTATATACTGATGGCCTGTTTCTCTAGGCTTTATTGGTGATAATGGTAAGGAATGTTGGACCAGTATTGCCTTTTTAGCATAAGACAGAAACTAGCCAGACAGTAATGTGTGAATTGTGGAGTGGGCCAAAACTAAATAAAACATCTGTATTTTTTAGTTGTACTTTTTTTGCATTTATTCTTGCCATAATAAAGATATATGTGTAGAGCAACCCATGTTCTCCTGTCATTAATATTTCAATAAACTTTAATAGGTAAAACTGTGTCCGAGATATGAACAAAAGCAAGTGATGCATCAAAGTTTGATTTGAAAACAATCTTGAATGGTTATAAACATCCTTATAATCATTAAAATAGTTAATAAAAACAATAAAAATGTATTAGTATAAAAATTTTGAATGGTATTATTGATATGACATAGTTCTGGAAACTTTCTATTCTATTCTAATCCGTCTGACTTTACGCTGGGTTTCTTTTGACCACCACCTGTCGTTTTAAAGAATATCACAACAGCAAACACAGCAAGTATAAAAGCCTCATCCGTTTTGCGAGGTGCAAACGCAGTCAGCTAGTGCCTAAAACAGCTTAAAACCTACAACACCAAAAAAAAAAGTAAGAAATTTTGAAATTTAAGACATTAAGACTTTAAGACCCCACAGAAACCTTGAAAATACCACACAAATAATGTTTTACAATTATTTGAAACTGACACTTTAATACAATGATCTAAATTGTCTCATTTTATTGACTGTCACTTTAAAGGGCACATAGTTACCCTTTTTTATGATTTAATATTAATATTAATATTATGGTTGTTCTGAGTGTGCCAGTTTAGGTTCAGTCCAACACACAGTTCAGATGTTTGTATTATACTGTGTTCAATAGTGTCATGTTGTGGCCGTGTACACAGCTCGCTGTTTTAGGGGTGTGTTGCTTCACATGAAAATTAGTTTCGGCTTCCCGCCCAATGTAACAAGGGGGCGGAGCCAAGAGCTCACCCGCTCTGTGTTTACAACAGACAGGCAGACAGAGAGAAGCTAAGCTAGGATCAGCATTCAGCCGTACATGTATGACTTGGACACAGACCAAGCAAAGACTACAAAATCATTTGCGTCTCTGTATAGTTTTACAGTCAACTGTGTGCTAGTTTCAAGTGCCGAGCTTGTACACAGAGACTAATAACCACGCACACTGAATTAACTCTGAGTATGAAAATAAAAAGAATGAAAAGTACACGTCTGCAAACCTACCAAAAAGTACAAACAATAATTCCGATTAGAGTGATAATGTGGAGAATGTTGATCTTGTGTTGAGCCCAATGAGCCTTACATCTAAAAATAGAGCAAGGATGTTCCTTTAGTGATATCGCTTTGACTCTCACGCTGAAAATGGCGGATGTGAAACAAGATACTGAGGATACGATCGTTGCGCGCGGCTGTCAGTCAATATTAGTGGGCGTGGGGACTGCACTCCTCATGAAGTTGCGATCGCTCTGAAAACCGCTCCAATTGGTCCACCGTTATTATGTTGTTAAATTGAAAAAAAAAAAAAAGACTGTGTTTATATCACCCCAATATGACGGTCTATACACGATACCAACACACATGTCTGTCAAAACAGCTTGAAAAGTAGATTTTTCACCATAGGTGGCCTTTAAAATCAAATTGAACCAAAACCGCAGATAAAAACAGGACTAACGTCATCTCTGTAGTCTCCATAGACTACCTTCTTCAGACATTCAGGGCTCTATTTTGACGGTCCATGTGCAGAGCGCAAAATGCAGGGCACAAACGCTTTCAGGGCGTGTCAGAACGCATTTTTGCTCATTTAAGGATGGGAAAATCCGCTTTTGTGCCGTGGCGCATGGTCTAAAAGGGTTGAGTTTATTTTCTTAATGAGTTATAGGTGTGTTTTGAGAATAAACCAATAAACCAAGTCTCATCTCCTATTCCCTTTAAGAGCCAGCTGCGTCGCGCCATAAGCGCATTCGATATTTACAGGATGCAAAGTAAGTGTAATTGGAAAAACTGAACATTTCACTAGCAAACAGTTAACAGTTTATTAACAGAAAACAGTTAAACAGAGCATCTACTGCGTGAGAATGAGAGATAATGGATCTACTTTCACTTTCGCTCATGGATAGGGAAACCTTTACGCACAGACATCAATTAGTCTATAAATAATTAATTTCGTTTGTTAAGCAAAAAATATTTGTTTCAAAACTATTTCTAAATTCAGTTCTAATTTCCAGCAAACGAATAAATGAACAATAATAACGAAGTGTGCTCAAAACCTGAGTTATATCCTAAAACACATGCTGTGCCCCATATGGTCTTAAACCTGACAGGTGGACAAATCTAAGCTTGTTTTTAAAAAACAAATATATATATGGATATAATAAATAATAATGCTAATAATAACATTATACAAAAGCAAATTGTTATGAATAAACTGAAAAAGCCTCCCGAGATGAAGAAGACATAAAAGCAGTGATTTTTCATATTTTTGTAGGCTAGAAAATAAAATGTTTTGTAATATTTTAATCCTTTATATTTATATCCTATATCTATTGTTATTATATCCTATATATATCCTTAATATTTACATTTTTTCATATGTAAAAATATTTGCCTTTTGCTCTCTTGTGCGTATTAAGCAGTGTGTAAGCGAGGCGCAACTCTGCGCCGGAGTTTAGACCGGGTTAGTTTTGGTCTAATGAAAAATCTATTATAGTGTCTCAAAATAGCAACGCGCCAGCGGTCCGCCTCAGAACGCCTATGGGCGCACTTATAAGCGCAAATGCATTTGCTATTTAAACAGCGTAGTGAAACGCATCAAAACGACTCTTGCGCCAAGCTGAAACTAGCAAACAAGTATTGCGCCTCGCTTTGCGCCGGGTGTATGATAGGGCCCTCAGTGTTCATTTGCGCATCTAAAAATCAACATTTATAATCCTCTTGGTCGCTGGCATTATCTTTAACAGGGGAAATCACTAATGGAAAAACAGCTGCTTCTTACTCAGGGCTGTGTATGCTAATGAGGGTGAGATGGTCACTAATGGGCGGGGCTTACCACCTCTGATGGCATGTATAAAAGGTGAATGTCAATCAAAGTGTTTCTGCAAACAAGTGCGACTATAAAAACTAGATGTAATCAATGTTTACCATTAGAAGCTGGATATATTCACACACTGTTGCCACAGAACTGTGTTTAAACCCGTTATAAAAATGATTTTTGCATAATAGGTCAAATTTAATGTCTTAAACCAGGGGTGTCAAACTCAATTCCTGGAGGGCCGAAGCCCTGCACAGTTTAGTTCCAACCCTGCTCCAACACACTTACCTGTAGGTTTCAAACAGGCCTGAATGACTCAATTAGTTTGATCAGGTGTGTTTAATTAGGGTTGGAACTAAACTGTGCAGAGCTGCGGCCCTTTTAGAACTGAGTTTGACACCTGTGTCTTAAACTGTATATAACAAAAAAGAGCTAGATATAAATAGATATATAATTATAGGCATTACCACCAGCCATCATCTTGTCCTTGGCACCAGGATGAGTAGTAACTGTGCTGCCATATGCAATGCCATGAGCCAACAGTGCCGTCGGGCCTGCAACAGGTCAGAAATGACACAGTTATACTAAAATACATACAGTAATCTCTTAAAAGCAGGAAATATTGGAGAAAGTGATCCACCTGCAGCACTTTTCATGTAACATTGCATCTGCAAGTGTAACTCAAATAACAAGAAAGCTTTAGAAATATAGTAATCATCATGAAAGTCAAACAAAGTTGCTGGAGGAAACAAAGTGACTTTAGCAATGTGCATAGAATATCACAATTGAAAAGCATCACTCTAGTCTGATCTAAAAATAAAAGGCATCTACAGTGTCCGTCTAATTCTGCAATGCGCACTGGAAGGAGGAACGGAAGAAAGTAAAAATAGGCGTCTAAAAATACCAGTTGATTCTGCAGCGTTATCATTGGCTGAGCACTGAGCTCATCTGAACATTAATGAAAAGAGAGCTCTTAACTATTGATTGTGCACCTTGGCAGACGCCCAGTGTGGTCTAGTGATTACACTTTCTCTGGCAGGACGTTTGCGGGCCCATCTGAGCCTGGAATCTACTGTTACAGGCCTCGCTGTGAGAAGCTCAGTCCAAAAAAAGACGTTAAACAAAGATAAAAAATAATGGACCTGTATGTTGCAGACAGGGGCGGAACGGTGGCTCAGGGGTTAGCACTGAGAAGGTTGCTGGTTCGAGTCCCAGCTGGACAGTTGGCATCTCTGTGTGGAGTTTGCATGTTCTCCCTGGGTTTACTCCAGGTGCTCCGGTTTCCCCCACAGTCCAAAAACATGCGCTATAGGTGAATTGGATGAAGTAAAATCACTTGCTTTTGTTTATGTCTCGGACAGTTCTACCTATTACAGTTAAATATGTGATATTTATGGCAAGAATATAAGCAAAACTTACTAAAAATACTGATGTTTTTGTTTTGCCCACTCAAGAATTTACACATTGCTGTCTGGCTAGTTTCTGTCCTTTAGGATGCTTTCACATAAGCACTTTTGGTCTGCACCCTGGTTCGTTTGATCATAGTACGGTACGTTTAGCTAGTTTGAATGTGTCTTCTGAATTTGGGTGCGCACCCGTGAACTGTACCTGAGTCCGCCTAAGGTTGCTGTCACACCTGCCTTATTTAGTTCGATTGAATCGCACTAGAGTTCGTTTTCCCTTTTGGTGAGGTTTGTTTGGGCAGGTGAGAATGCAGCAATCATACTCGAGTGCGCACCAAAAGTGGACCAAATAAGCGTACCGAGACATTCACATTCTCATTCACACTTATACACTACAGATAATTTAGCCTAGCCAATTCACCTGTACCGCATGTCTTTGGACTGTGGGGGAAACCGGCGCACCTGGAGGAAACCACGCGAACGCAGGGAGAACATGCAAACTCCACACAGAAATGCCAATTGACCCAGTCCAAGCTGGAACCAGTGACCTTATTGCTGTGAGGCAACAGCACTACCTACTGCGCCACTGCGTCGCCCAAGTCTCAAATTCAATAACAGAAAGCTGATTGGCTATTGCATGTTGGTTTCATTTGTAGTTGTAATACCGCAAATTATATTTGGACAAGTGAAAAAGAACTACAACACCACGAAAACAAAGCAACAACAACAAAAAAAGAATTTAAATGAGCATTCGATGTAGCGGTACATGGACAGTGGAAAAATAAGGCTGGTGTAAAAATATTGAAGAATGGCTTCGTCCAAAACCGCATACTTCCATACTATATAGTATGCTAAAATCAGTATGTGAGCCGAGTAGTATGTCCGAACTCATAGAATTCGAAAATCAGTATGCGAGAAGTACCCGGATGACTTACTACTTCCGGCGAGATTCTGGAGTGCGCATCCCATGCACGCTGCGATATCCCATAATGCCCCGCGAAAGAATTTATGAATGGAAGTGAGGCGACGCAACTGACGCAGGTAGGTCACGTGACCATGACAAAATGGCGGATGTAGTACGTCCGAATTCCATGCATACTTCTCACATTTATACTGTATAGAACGCACTTTTCTAACGCCCGAGTAGTACGTTTAAATTCAAATGCAGTACCTTCTGAGTAGTAGGCGGTTTTGGACGCAACCTAAGACTTTTTTATTTATTTTTTAGATTTTTTATTTATTTTTTACTTTTTAAGACCCTGCGGAAACCCTGGTTTGCAGTTTATCCACTTCTGCCTAAATGGATCAATGATTTTTTTTTTTTTACGTTACCTCCTACTTCAGTTTCTCATCAAATCATAACCAATCAAATGCTCTCCAGTATCTGACAAGCCCCGCCTCCTTCAAGACATCTCATTTGCTTTTCATTTGATGCAATTGAGTTCAATGGCTCTCACTGGTTGAGCTGTAATAAAACGAAACGCTATTGGCTGTTTTTTTCCGGGGGGGGGGGGGGGGGGGGTTATAACAGTTTCACCCTCTCTTTTTGTTTCGGTTGAGATTACATCAAACATCGAATAAAACTGCATATTTCAAAGCACGCCAAAGGACTTTTGATTTTCATGAAAAACTGCCTCAGCTAATTTTTTCTTGATGATATGCTCATGCAATCCAAACCTTCACACACACACACACACACACACACACTTTTTTTAAAGGTATTCCACAGCACTAAAAGAAGCCATTTGCCGTTCAGTACAGATCCCTATAGGGACATCTGCCATTTTCTGGGACGCTTTCCGCTCTCCTCTGCTCTCTGCGGCCACATGGGCTCTGTCCTCATTCAGCACGTCCTTCACCAGCCCTTGAACACCAGTGCTGATAACACACACATACACACGCCTCAGTGTTCAATACGCTTGCAAATGAAGACGGACAGGCTTAATGCTGCCAATTATTATAACTCATTATCCTTTCATTTGTATTTCAGATTTCAGTTTTACATATCCGCACTCATCTGTGAGCATCACACTGACATAAAGATGGTTCAGGTAACATTGAGGGCAAAGGCCCGGTGGGGGGAAAAAATATTAAAAGCCCTCAGGGAAATTCATGGAGGAATAAAAAAATAAGATGGTGTTCAAAAGATTGAATAATACATTTATACAGTCATAAACATGTTTTGACACTTATTATGCTAGTGATTTGACGCTTTACAAAAGTTTCAGATGCCTTTACCAATATCAAAATGCTTTTGTAAACATCCAGTTATTCTTTACACCGATTAAAAAAAGGGTTACTATACTACTACTATGAGTACTATAATAAAGAAAATCCGCTCTTACTGTAAAACTAAATAAATTGTTCTTGACACATGAAAGGGCCAAACATGCAGCCCACAACAAGGTGTAAAGTTATTGCGTATCATATTTAACAAACTGTTTACTACGAATTTTATGTAATTTTGCTCACATGGATAATTAAATATTAATCAGTTCTTTTCTTTTTTCGAAGGACATCCTGGGATTTTTAACAACCACGGAGAATCAGGACCTCGTTTTAATGTCTCATCCGAAAAACGGCACTCACTGAGCAGTACAGAGTCTCCGTCACTATACAGGGGCATTAGGACCCACACAGACCGCAGGTTGGGCGGCCCCTGCTGGTCTCACTAACACCATTTCCGGAAGCAACCTTGCTTTCCCATGTGGTCTCCCATGCAGGTAATGACCAAATGCAGCCCTGCTTAGTTTCAATGGGTGACATACCTGTCAACATTGGGATGTGAAAATAAGGGATATGCCCACCATAATAAGGGATTCCTCCAAATATATATTTTTTGATCACCCCAAAAAAATCCCCAAATTACTATGCTCATTTGGAGCTGTTTCATTGTAAATAAACAGGTAAATGGTCAGTAATGTTTTATTATTTACAAATGAAAAAAAAGAAAAAATTAACAAATGAATGATTCATTTAGATTTTTTCGTTTAATTACTTTAAATAACAGGTGTCAGTTTAAAAACGCACACATCTAACATTATAATGAAGGCAGTCGACTGCTTTCCTAACTGTTAATGCTCATTTAGGAGGAAATTATTTGTGTTTGGGAAAAAACCCCCACCAAGATCAACATCTTTAGATATTATTATTATTATTAATTATGTGTGTACATCTGTTTAAACACGCACCCAAAACCCAGACTTTTGCTCCGCTTCAAATCACGAGTACAGAATTCGTTTTGGAAACAGCGTCTATTTATCACTTTGAAGCTCGTCAGCTGACAGTCATGCAGTGCTATGACTGTTTTGAGGATTGTATATGAAGGGGAGACGACACATGTAAAGAAAAGGAAGGGAATCGTGCCGTTTTTATGTTTATTTCAAAGTGTTTTCGTACCTAAACAAAGCGAAAGCACAGAACTCGCCTTCAAGAGCAAGGGGCGGCCCCTGGTGGTTCGGAGGTATGGGAGACTCAACTCTTTAATGTTTAATTGCCACCCCTCTGAGAAAGACTGAAAATATGGGAGAAATACGGGAAAATACCTTTACGGGATCATAGCAGGATAGAACTGTAAAATACGGGAGAATCCCGGGAAAAACGGAAGGGTTGACAGGTATGATGGGTGACCATGTGAGAGTTGCAGAGAGCTAGCTGCAGGTAATATCAAGTTGTCATGACAAATATAAAGACTGATTGTTTTGTATTTGTTTTAGTCAAATTGTCATAACAAATAATGTCATCTTTGCATTCAAAATGTCATAATTGAGCGAATGACAATTAATGACAGTTGTTAGAAGCATGCATAAAAACTCATTCATAACATGTGTCATCATAATTAGAAAGATTTCATGACAGTCTTACGAACACCCCGTCAAGTAAAGTGTTACCAAAAAGGTAATATATGACGTGTCTTCCTGACATTATGCCTAATAGAGCAGTTGAAATGGTGGATGTTTATCCAGGAAAAGGTTAATGTGTGCACAGAGGTCACCAAATGAAGATTACCTGCACAGATTGCAGCGATCAGACCCTTCCTGCCCTCCTGGTCCTTCAACACCTCTTTCACAGCAGGAGACTACAACACACACATGCACACACACACTTATATGTATATGACGCACTACAGAAACAACTGTCACAACACTGCTTCAATTTACATAATTGCGCAATGTTTGCGTTTCACAATGCGACCGTGTTTCTAACCTCGGCAGATGACTCAAAGATGTTTTCTGTTGATTTGAGGAACACTCATAACCTTATGTAAGACTCGAATGGCGTAAGAGCTCTCCTATGGAACTCACTCTACTGTAAAACATGCATAATTAAAACAGATTTGTACCTCAGAAAGGTTCTGGGCTCCAAGCAAACCTCCAGGCAGAAGAACAACGTCATATGGACCCTGTTTAGGAAAGAAAATGACATGCACAACTGACATAAAACCATATTGGTTACATACTGATTAGAATACTTATTTACCATTGAAATTCATTAGGAAATATTGTTTTATTAAATGAAAGCAACTCAATTAAAACTGAACTCCCTCAGAATATTTGACATTCTGCATGTGTATATAAACAAGGAAGAAAACAATCATGAACATTTGCTTTGTTTATATTATGCATATGCAGAAATACTGTTTACCATTGATTTCATTAGGAATTCTTGTTTTATTAAATGAAAGCAACTCAATTTAAACTGAACTCCCACAGAATATTTGACATTTTGCATATGTATATGAGTCTCATGAATATTGTAAGGGTTTTCTTATTTAAAATTAAGATCCTTTAATAAAGCAAGAATACCTAATGAATTTCAGTGGTAAAGCAGTAGTGCTTATTTTATTGGCAATGCATTGCTTGGCCAGAAGATGGAGACAATACTCCATTTATTTACTTTCAACGTTCTTTAAATCCAAATCAGTTCAGAGATGAAAGCAGGAGTAGGTAGGGCTGCTCGATTATATGAAAAATTATAATAATGCTTATTTTGGTCATAATTATAATTATGATTATTCAATATATATATATATATATATATATATATATATATATATATATATATATATATATATATATATATATATATATATATATATATTTATATACATTTAAAAATATATAAATATATATGGGTCCCTCCCCATAGGTTGGTGTTACAGATCATGACAGGCCTGTGAATGTATAGAGTCTTTGTGAGACAAGTGTTGATGAATGTATAGGTTCTTCTGGTAGTAGTTTTGGTTAACCTTTAAATTTCAAACCTGTACAACAACTCTAGTTATATATTGTGTCAGTCGTTTGTTATGCAGTGACATGCAGTCAAATATTTCACCACACAGTCCTTAGGGATGCGGTGACACGCAGTCAGATATTTTGCCGAACAGATCCGTCACTTTTGGCGCTTATAAACAATCATAAAGCTCTCGTGCTGCAGGAATGAGGAGGTCTGCTGAAGGAGCGCAGCTGTCATGCAGTGAGGAGTTCTCGTCTTTAATAAACTACGGCAGTTTGCGTTCACTGAACAGTAAGAATGATTAATAAATCCATATGAGCCCTTTAAAAGTCACGTCTCGCTTTCAGTTTTTGAGCCCAAGTGAACCGCGCTCAGGCCCACCTCTTCCAACCAGGCCAGGGGCGGCCAAGTGAACCGTGCTTGAGTCCGATTCAGTGCACTCACACTTCTCAAACAATCCAGGAAACGGGCCTGGGCACGGTACGGATGGCATAGTGTAAGTAGGCCCTTAATGTCAGTATCTGTTCCACCATGCTGGTCGATGACACTGCCCAGGTAAGTAAAAGACTGTACCTCCTTCAGAGTTAATGGATTGTTGTAGTTGATCTTAAGAATCTTGGTCTTCTCTGTGTGCATGCTGAGTCCAACCTGTGATGATCACCAGATAAGCTCTTAGATGAAACCGCAAAGGAAAGCGGAAGAGAGGCCTTCCAAGATATACCTGGTGACGTGACCTCGAGGCAGACATCACAAAGACGGGTTACGCCAAGGACAAAGAATGACCCAGGACAGATACCTCTAGAGATCAACCTTTGGTGGTGTACTTTTGCGAGCGGATTTGCAACGGGCCTGACGTGACATGGGGGCGTGGCAGCATCGACGATTCTATTTTTTGATTCGATAATCGAAATTGAGCATAAGTTTCGATTGATTTTGATTTAAAATCGAATACCCCTATCATTTATTTATTTTGAGATTTAATTAGCTCAGAAAAATATCTAGTACCTGTTTATTTTAGTTTAAATATTACATAAATAAATTATTTTTTTAAAGAAGGTGTATACTTTTTTTTAAAGTTAGTTATATCGTAAGAAATATCATGATCGCAACACTCAACAACAAAATATTGCATATTTTCCCAGTATTGTGCAGAACTACTTAAGAGTTACACTAAATTGTAAAATTTAGATAAGCAGGTACTTATAATATGTAAAGTCAGACCTGTTTGTGTGCGTCCTCCAGGCTGGAGTCTGGGCAGATCATGACCTCACGGCTGCACTGAACCGGCTCTTTACCTGCCAGACCTGCGACAGTAACAGCGATCTACGAGAAAGGGACAAAACACTCTGCTTATTGATATTTATTGAATTTGTAAATTAAATGTAACATGCATGAGACATAATTTATGACTAGAAACCAAATTGCTATATTCCAGTGAAATACTATAGTATTTCACTATAGTAATGATGGCCAGAGCCAGACAGAAAGATTTCTTAAATGTTTTTTCTGTATTTCTGCACAAAATTAAGCAAAAAAAAAAAAAAAAAAAAGATTAAATTAATACTCTGTTTTTTTATTATTATTTAATTTATTTATTTATGAAAAGTGATTTTGAGAGTATAGGGGCTAAAAACAACATAAAATAAAAAATAACTTCTTAATTGTTATTTAAGGTTTACAATTCAAATGCAAAATTGGACCCACTAGCATTGTATAAGAAAGCTAAAGTACGACTTTTATATCACACATCCTCTAATAGACAGAAAATATTAGCGTACAAATTGTATTGCACATAAATTATCTAAGCATTGGCAACTTATTCTATGATAATACTGAAATTAATATTAAAACTGATTAAATATATATTTATTTAACACATTTACACAAGTAAATAAATAAACTGAATGATGGCTTAAAAATCAGCAGATTCTGTGTGGGCCTAATGATGATATATACTGTTGATGCATTTAAATGCTATGATTTTTCCTATTATTCACTTAAAGACTGCATGATATTGATGAAATATTGATTAATTATCTGTGGTCATTTGATCTAAATCACAATTATTTGAAATAACCACTATAAAGTTTTGATGAAAATCCAATTCTTTATAATAATTTCATAGCATTAAGGAAAATCAGTGGCCTATTTAATTGTGCGTAAAGTAATATAGAAAATTAAAATAATTTCTTAAAACAAAAAAAAACATATTTAAAAAATGAAAAGAAACTTAAATCCTAATTAAATCACAGCTTTTTATGTGCCAAGAAGCATAAAATTCAGAACTGTGACAGGACTGTTTTTCAAGATTCTTTCCTAAATGTAATGCACAAAAGCTCAACAATATAATTATTTATTTATTAAAGCCATATTTGACCAATGAAAGTATCAACTTTCTCTCAAAATTGACCAAGACATAGAATCAGTGATTATGTAATGTGTCCTGTAGAGAGGCAAACTTTGGCATTTACACACTGGCAGCAGTAACTGACCACCATAACGCTGCACACAAGCAATATTCATACAGTACAACTTTATTATCTTCACTTCACTGCACTAACGTTAATTAATGCATGCATGCATGTTAAGAATACCAACACACATTAGCATACCAGCTGCATACAGACATCACTGACACACGTTATTGACATTTGGCAACACATTTGCACGAGTTAAATGTTTTGTGTCTACAGACCCCCGCTCTGCGCATCACATCCACCGGGATTACAGTCTCCATCTCCTCCGCTCCTTTCGCAAGAATCACTAACGCTCTTTTACCGGCCATAATAACCGTGCGTCTAATAACCTGTGCGTGTCTGCAATGCAACCTCACTCATGTACTTTTATTATGGAAGGCGTTTCCGGGAGTAGGTGGGTTATGGGGAACTACCAGGCAAAATAAAAGTTTTCTTCTTGTAAGGAGCTATTCTATGGTCGTTTGTTGTTGTTTTTCTTTTTTTTTCTTTTTTCAAAGAAAAAAAAGGCATTAAAAGATAACAGATTTTATTTTGATTACTGAATCATCTGTAAACGGAGATTGATTCCACGTCAAACTTGGGTATATTTTTTTCTTAAATTTTAATTTGTTTATTTAGTGGAGTGTTTATGTTGTGCTTAATATGCTATTAATTTTAATCCCTCGTAACGTTCTTATTCCAAATAAAATTAATGTGTCACTGTTTGTAACAGTACATTGTAACTTCTACACTAAAATATGACAAAAATTCAAGACAACAAATATTTTATGTTGCTTTAATTTATTTTAATAAGTCAATCGA
Source organism: Danio rerio (assembly GCF_049306965.1). Classification (NCBI taxonomy): domain Eukaryota; kingdom Metazoa; phylum Chordata; class Actinopteri; order Cypriniformes; family Danionidae; genus Danio; species Danio rerio. The sequence goes on along the minus strand of NC_133186.1, from coordinate 43,779,884 downwards.
AATATGTATTTCAACTGAAATCTACAGACACAAAATAATAAATAGAGTTGATAAAACACTTAAATTAATATTTTGGATATTTACTTAGACATTAAAAAACATGCAGTTTTTTTGACCTGCACTGACTATATAAAATAAAATAAAATAAAATAAAATAAAATAAAATAAAATAAAATAAAATAAAATAAAATAAAATAAAATAAAATAAAGGGGCGTCAATCGTTGCATAATCGCCTCACAGCAAGAAAGTCGCCGGCTCGAGTTGGGTCAGTTGGCATTCCTGTGTGGGTTTGCATGTTGCACAGTCCAAACACATGCGCTATATGTAATAGACTAAATTGTCCTTTGTGAATGTGTGTAAATACAAGAGTGTGTGGGTGTTTCCCAGTTAATAAAGGGACTAAGTCGATAAGAAAATTAATGAATGAAAATAAAATAAAAATAGTTTTTAATTCTGAACAATTTCACTGTAAAGAAAATGCAGGCCATTTTAAAGAAATGCAGATCTTCGGCCACTAGAGGACGCTGGAGACCTTTTTTTCAGATGCACTTGCTTGTTGATGGGCTTGAAACGGCCTCATCTTCGCCATCATGTATTAGTAACAGTAAATTTGCCTCTGAAGACAATTTTATCGTCATTTCAAATGCATTTTAGGATGAACGTGTTCATTTCAATCCAGATAAAGAACAATTTGAAAGATGAAGGAATTAACATTTACGAACAAATAAAAATGCTACTCCAGAAAAACTATTCATATTGTCATAGATCCTTCAGAAATCATTTTAATAAAATCAATTTGTGCACAACACTTTTTAAAATCATGAATGTTGTTGTTTTCATCCACTCAGGGCTGATTTTGAGTCTTAATTTGGCCACATCTTTGTTTCAGTAAATGGAATAATTTTTGGTGACAACTCTTATTTTGACACATATTTTGGGAATATGTGTCAAATGTGTCATATGTGTCATTGTAATTTTTCAAAACCTTAAACAATACACTCTTGGGCAAATTGACTTCCTTTTCGTATCCATGATGCCCTTCCGGTACTGGGAAACACCCATACACACTCATAGTCATACACAACGGCCAGTTTAGTTTATTCAATTCTTCTATAGCGTATGTGTTTGGACTGTGGGGAAAACCAAAACACCCAGTGGAAACCCACACCAACACGGGGAGAACATGCAAACTCCATATAGAAATGCCAACTTATCCAGCCGGGACTCGAACCAGTGACCTTCTTGTCAAGAGGTCATCGTGCTAACCTCTGAGCTACCGTGTAGACCGTATAGAAATTATTGTTAACTTCCTGCTGTGGATGTATCCCAATAACAAATTGGACTGCAGCAATGGACAACCTTAGAGCTGCGGCCAGTAGTTAACGACAATTATGCTATTTATTACAACCTCAAATCAGAAAAAGTTGAAACAGTACGGAAAACACAAATAAAATAAGACAATAGGGATTACTATATTTACTTTGACTTGTATTTTATTGGAGACAATATAAACACAAAATATTTCGTGATTTGTCTGGTCAACATTATTTCATTTGTAAATATACATCCTTTACTGTCATTCACCTGCAGCACAATGCAGCAAAACTTGGGACCAGAGCAATTTAGGGCTAGTGATCAGGTAAATTGATTAAATAATGATGTGAATTGTCCAAACTTTTTTCTGATTTGGGGCTGTAAATTATCCGTTTATTAACATCTACCCCTACCCCAACCCTTAACCCATCCATCCCAGTAAGGTAAAGGTATACACAGCATTTTTCATATGATTTATTAAATTACCCATTAATTGTATTGTATTAACGTCTACCCCACCCTAACCCTAAAATGACCGCTTACAGTAATGTAAAAACAGTGATTATAACAAGGGTTATTTATATTATTTATTAAATTCCCCAATAATTATATTGTATTAACATCTACCCCTAATCCAACCTTAAACTTACCGCTTGTAATGTAAAAACATTAATTATAACAAGGATTGTTTACATTATTTATTAAATAACCCAGTCATTACATCGTATTTACATCTACCCCTACCCCAATCCTAAAATTATGTCTAACTGTAATGTAAAAACAGTAATTATAACAAGGATTATTTATACACTCTCAGAAATAAAGGTACACGAGCTGTCACTGGGGTGGTACCTTTTTTAAAAGGTACACATTTGTACTTAAAGGGTCCATATTCATATTCATTCAAGCACCTAAAAATCTTAAGAGGCACACTTTTGTACTTTTTAGGTACTAATATGTACCTTTGAGGTATTTATATGGACCTTTATGGTACAAATTTGTATAGTGACCGCTCGCATACCTTTATTTCTGATAGTGTATTAATTATTAAATTACCCATTCATTGTAATGTATTAACGTCTCCCCCTAGCCCAACCCCAAACTTACCTTACAGTAATGTAAAAACAGTAATCATGACAAGGATTATTTATATTATTTATTAAATTCCCCAATAATTATATTGTATTAACATCTGCCCCTACTCCAACCTTAAACTTACCGCTTACAGTAATGTAAAAACAGTAATTATAACAAGGATTATTTATATGATTTATTAAATAACCCATTCATTACATTGTATTTACATCTACCCCTAACCCAATCCTGAAATTACCGCTAACTGTAATGTAAAAACAGTAATTACAACAAGGATTATTTATACACTCTCAGAAATAAAGGTACACGAGCTGTCACTGGGGTGGTACCTTTTCAAAAGTACTTAAAGGGTCCATATTCATGCCTCAAAAGTTTATATTAGCACCTAAAAATCTTAAGAGGCACACTTTTGTACTTTTTAGGTACTAATATGTACCCTTGAGGTATTTTTATGGACCTTTATGGTACAAATTTGTATACCAACTAAGTGACCTCTCGCATACCTTTATTTCTGAAAGTGTATTAATTATCAAATTACCCATTCATTGTAATTGATTAACATCTATCCCTACCCCAACCCCAAACTTACCTCTTACAGTAATGTAAAAACAGTAATCATGACAAGGATAATTTATATTATTTATTAAATTACCCATTCATTGTACTTTGTTAATTCCTACCCCACATTACCCCTAAACCATACTCCTCACAGTAATGTAAACACAGCAATTATACACAGTAAATTACATATTATTTATTAAATTACCCACTAGTTTTATTGTATTACTTCTACCCCTACCCCAACCCTAAACCTACCCCTAACAGTTATGTAAAAACAACAATTATACACAGTATATTACACATTATTTATTAAATTACACATTCAATTTTATTTTATCAACATCTACCCCAACCCTAAACTTACCTCTTACAGCAGGGGTAGGGAACATATGGCTCGGGAGCCACGTGTGGCTCTTTGACCAAATATATGAGGCTCTCCAGCTGTCTCCCTTCAATAAAAAATTAAAACTGTCACTAAATATCAGTGTCCTATTGAAAATACAATTTAAACTACCTTTTTATTGTATATTTTTACAGCAAAATGAAAAAGAATAAAAGGACGTTTCAACCAATGCGTGTGTGAGGCGCTGTGGATTAACTTGTGGATTAATCTGACACCAATAAAGGGCATGCAATTTACATTTCTATGGTACACTTGCGCATGTAAATTCAAACAACATTCATGAGTGTTGATGGCGAAAGAAATGCATTTGCCAAAAAAAAAAAAAAAAACAGAAATGGCTCTTTGCTGAAAGAAAAGTTCCCGACCCCTGTTTGACAGTAATCTAAAATAGTAATTATAACAAGGTTTATTTATATTATTTATTAAATTACCCATTTATTATATTTTGTATTTACATCTCCCCCTACCCCGACCCTAAACATACCCCTAACTGTAATTTAAAAACAGTAATTAAAACAAGAATTATTTATACACTGTCAGAAATAAAGGTAAGCGATCTGACTAGGATGGTACCTTTTCAAAAGGTACACATGTCCACATTCGTACCTCAAAAGTAGTGCCTAAAAATTTTAAGAGGAACAGTTTTGTACTGTTTAGGTATTAATATGCACCCTTGAGGTATTTATATGGACCTTTAAGGTACAAATGTGTACCTTTATTTGTCAGAGTGTATTGTTTTTTAAATTATCCGCTCATTAACATCCACCTCTACCCCAACCCCAAACTTACCTCTTACAGTAATGTAAAAACAGTAACTATACCAAGGTTTATTTATATTATTTATGTAATTACCCATTAATTATATTGTATTAACATCTACCCCTACCCCAACCCTAAACCTACCCTTAACAGTTATTTAAAATCAGTAATAATAACAAGGATTATTTATTCAGAAATAAAGGTACGCGATCTGTCACTGGGGTGTTACCTTTTTTTAAAAGATACACATTTGTACTTGAAGGGTCCATATTGGTACCTCAAAAGTATATATTAGCATATGTAAAGTATATATTATATATGTACTCTTTGAGGTATTAATATGGACCTTTAAGGTACAAATGTGTACCTTTTATTTCTGAGAGTGCATTATTTTTTAAAATACCCATTCATTTTAATGTATTAACATCTACCCCTACCCCAACCCCAAACTTACCTCTTACAGTAATTTAAAAACAGTAATTATGACAAGAATTATTTAGATTATTTATTAAATTACCCATTCGTTGTATTTTGTTAAACCATACTCCTCACAGTTATGTAAAAGCAGCAATTATACACAGTAAATTACATATTATTTATTAAATTACGCATTAATTCTATCGTATACGCCTACCCCTACCCCAACCCTAAACCTACACCTCACAGTTATGTAAAAACAGCACAGTATCTTACATATTATTTATTAAATGACACATTAAATTGTATTTTATTTACATCTACCCTACCCCAAGCCTAAACTTACCTCTTACGGTAATGTAAAAACAGTAATAACAACAAGGATTATTTATATTATTTATTAAATTACCCATTATTTAAATTGTATTATGTCTACCCCTACCCCAACCCTAAACCTGTCCCTAACAGTTATGTAAAAACAACAATTATACACAGTATATTACATATTATTTATTAAATTACCCATTAAATTACATTGTATTAACATCAACCCCTACCTTAACCTTAAACCTACCCTTCACAGTAAAGTCAAAATATTAAATATTATTGTACAGCATCACAAAAATGATGCTATATTGATGTGAGTATCCACAGCTGTATCCCTTCTAGACTTCACCCTGGCCTGTTTATTGCGTGCCTGTGTGCAAATCCAGCAGGCAGCGGTGATTACCAGCATATGCAGCCGGGATCAACTCAGCTCACCCTACATAGTAGCACTAGCTTATTCCCCCCCACCAAACAACCCCCTTTCTTGAATTATGTCCCCAAGATGCTCATGGTATGCCTGTGCTGTAAATACAAAGTGCCAATTAAAGTTGTTTTGTAAAACAGGTTACCTGGTAAGGCTGAGGGATTAGGCTTTGAAACAGTGGCGATGTGAAGTCACCATCTGTGCTCAATCCTCCGCATACCCATCCGCTGCTGGCAGACGCTCCTGCTGCTGGTTAAGATGCACTGACACATTCTCAACACAAAACACAGCATCCTTCAGTTTGGACTCGCCACAGATTTCACTGCCGCCTTGTAAAGCGGGTCAACCAGAATTATGTGTGCTTATGCTGGGGTTGAGCTCTGTTTGAGTTTGTTCTTGTTGAGAGTAGGGCAAGGCAAGTTTGTTTATGCAGCACATTTCATACACAATGGTAATGCAAAGTGCTTTACATAAAGAAGAAAAGAAACAAGTATAAGAAATAAAAACATAATTATTGGTTTCAATAATTTTATTATTGGAATTTACTTGAAAATACACTTTTTTAAAACATAAACAAAACTTGTATTCAAACAATTAGTCACTTGGAAAAAAATAATAATAAAAAGGGTGATGCCTTGGCGCAGTAGGTAGTGCTGTCGCCTCACAGCAAGAAGGTCGTTGGTTCGAGTCTCGGCTGGGTCAGTTGGTGTTTCTATGTGGAGTTTGCATGTTCTCCTTGCGTCCGCGTGGGTTTCCTCCAGGAGCTCCGGTTTCCCCCACAGTCCAAAGACATGCGGTACAGGTGAATTGGATAGGCTAAATTGTCTGTAGTGTATGAGTGTGAATGAGTGTGTATGGATGTTTCCCAGAGATGGGTTGCAGCCGGAAGGGCATCAGCTGCCTAAAACATATGCTGGATAATTTGGCAGTTCTGTCACGATTACCAGCGATCATGCTTAATAGATCCAACCCGGGCTCATTGTGGAAACGTAGTCCCGCGGACATTTCTGGAGAACGCGGAATACGTACCGGCGGGTACGTACGGCTGCAGTTTTTGTTTTTGCGAATCCGCGAGAGGCCGCTGTTGTGCGCTTTTCCGCATCTCAGACGCCTCTCGCGAGTGCGGTTCGTGCCTGCGGTGTTCTCGCGTGAACCCACCAGAGGCCGCTGTCCAACTGACCGGATGATTGACTGCGCGACCGGCCAATCGGCTGACCCGCCCTCCTCCTTCCCTGAACTTAACCAATTTTACTGATCGACCCGCCCGCCAACTCGCTTCCCTAAACCCGAGCGACAGTTTACAAAAAGCCGTCCAAAAAAATAAAAGCCCTGATTTGTTTTTTCTACCGCGTTTTCAGATTTCACCGCATTCTCACCCTGTTATGAAACTCGTTCACTTAATTTTTGGGATTCTGTTTTTGTCTTACCTGATTGCTGGAACCGCTCTTCCCCGCACTCGAAACCGGTCGCCGTGGTCGACTCCTCTCTGCATCTCGAGCCTGCGACGTACACGGTGAGCTGAGTGGACAAACAGGTTGCAGCGGGGAAGGTAAGCGGCAAGCACAACAGGTGCAACAGGGAACAGCGTCACACCGCCCCGCAGCATTCGCTTGAAAAAAATAAACGTGGTCGTACGTACCTGCCGGGACGTATTCCAGAAACGTCCGCAGGACTACGTTATCAGAATGAACTTGGGTTGCATAGATCGCTGGATTTCACACACAAACACTAATGGACTACAAATCCCCCATTGTTGGACTACATTTTCATACATGCACTTCGCTCACACACACACACACACATATGCTTCCTCATTTTGACTGATTACACTTGCACCACCGGAGGATTGGCAGAGACTGACCTGCGAAATCGCATCACTTGACTGTGTGAGACCAATCGAGGATCAAAACATGACCTCTCTGGACAGAAATTTAAAACATGGAGCAATCACACGCTTTTTTAAATGTCTAATAATCTTGTTTAATCCCACCCCCAGAGCAAAATTTCTCTGGCCCAGATCTGGCCCACACCATCAGCTTTTGCTTGGCCCACATGATGGCCCATCCACTCTGCAGATCTCTCGCACGCCCCCATACTGAATGTAACCCCAAACCATGATTTTTCCTGCACCAAACTTGACTGAATTCATGTGAGAATCTTGGGTCCATGTAGTAGGTCTTCTGCAGTATTTGTGATGATTGGGATACGGATGATTTATCAGAAAAATCCACCTTCTGACACCTTTACAAATGATCAACTAGAAGTCAAGTTATTATTTGTCTCTATGATCTCTAAGGGATGTACTAATTTATGCTGGGCACTATACTTTTATTTAGCAAGGATGCATTAAACTAACAAACAAAAAGGTATAACAATGTAATAATAATAAATACAAGAATAATAGCAAGAACAATAAAATGAAAACAATTGGATTGCAGAATGAGAGAAACAGAAGCTATTTTAATGTGCATTTGTATTACACTTACAATACTAAATATAAGCTGCATCACACTTGTTTTGTTGCTTGAAAACTATATGTATTCATAACTGCATACACACTATATGCATGCATGCTCTTCATTATGCTGCACGAATGCTACAAAACCCCCGCCTTCATCGCTATGTGCAAAAAGAGAGAAGGGAACATGAAATTGTCCAGAAAAAAAAAACTAAAAGCAGAAAAAGAGGAAATGCATGCTCAAATGTCCAGGAATATGCTTTAAGTCAATTTCATGTTGACTTTCAGTTTAACGCCGGTAATCTATTCAAACAACTCTGCTTTTTCTCTGCTCTGATTTACAACTCAACAAGCATGACATCGGGCGGCGAAGACGCAACATTTCAACTAGCGTTCAGCAACGTCAGTCATGGAGGAAAGGAAATGTGAGCAGATTGAAACTTCCACTTACGGTCTGTTTCCAGTTAAGCACGTGTGGACTTCAGGAAGAAGTGGAGGAAGCTGAAAACGGCATGACGCTGGCACTCCTGAAGGCCTCCCAGAGTCCTGTCCCACAAACACACAGAGGATGAGTAACGCGAAGCAGATTTACAGCAGAAAATCGGCACAGAACAAATGTCAGAACAAGTGTACAGGGTCTGCTTTCTTCAGCAAACATGTCCCAGATAGCATACGAATGTGGGCCACTGGTGGTATTCCTTCGGCACAGACAAATTGAATGTGAGCCTTAAGTGGCCCACCTGTACAATGGCAAAGGGGGGCAAAGATTCAAATTCATATATGGGCCATTTAGGGCAAAGATTTGGCACTTATGGAAAAATGTAATCTGAATGTGAGCCTAATGTGGCCCATGTGGAAAATGGTCAATTTGGCCCAAATGATGGAGGACAAATGGGGGCCACAGTTGGCAAAAATGTGACATAAGCTGCGTCCCAAATGGCACACTATACACTATGCACTCATGCACTATGTACTTATGCACTTACACACTCAACAGGATAGTATATGTATGTAGTGGCGTCCCAAATGGCACACTAATGTGTTTTTACTAAGCGGAAATTCCAACCGTTTCCCTGATGACGTTTGACGGTTGCCAAATCAGTGAAATAAACGACCGAATTATCAGATAATACCTGCCTTGATTATAACCGCATTCATCATCGGAAGGCGCTAAAATCACTCTCGTAGGAGAATTTTGTTTTCACCATCCAAAATAAATAAAGTTATTCAACATGTGCGTCTGATAGCTCCGCCCCTTCCGCTACGTAAGCAAACCTGCGGTCGTTGAGTGCGTGAAGTGTCCATCATTACACACTTCATTTTAGCGGCTGAATGAGTGCATCATCCGGGTAATTAAAGTGCACTTATTATTTTTAGAGTTTTCAGTGTGAACGCACTACTTAAACTATTTATACTACAAAATGGCGTAGAATAGTGCATAATGCGATTTGGGACGCAGCTATAGTCATTTAAGGGTAATCTGGGTCTAAACCTCAAGTTTAAACGTATAGGTGCAAATGTAGCCACTTTTGGCAAATATTTGGCACAATAAGCTCTGGCTATTACATCTGTGAGCCTAATGTGGCCTAGAGAAAATATGGCAAATGTGGTCCAGTTATTTTAAAACATTTGTGGGCCACTTTTGCCGAATATTCGGCATGGTAAACTCTTACTAATGCACCCAACCCCAACTCCAACCAATGTAGCTGGAGGTACGTATGGCTGTATGCTATTTTTTTAAGCGAACACTATGGGGCAGTGTGACACCGTTCCTCTTGGCACTTACCGGCTGAGCGCTTACCTCCGTGTGGAGGACTTTCCTGCTGCTTTGTCCAGTTAGCTCGTTGTGTAAGTCAGTGGACTTGAGACGCAAAGAGGAGCTGACCATGATGACGACGATCCGGGTTCGAGACCGGGGAAGAGCAGTTCCAGAAATCAGGCAAGACAAAAACAGTCCAATAAATAAAGTGAATGAGTGAACAACAGGGTGAGAGTGTGGTAAAACCTACAAACGAGATAAAAATCAGATGAGTGTTTTTCTTTTTCTTGAATGCTTTTGCAAATTGTTGGTTGGGTTTAGGGAAGTAAGCAGGTGGGCGGCGGGTCAATCTTTAAAATTGGTTGGGTTCGGGGAAGGAGGAGGGTGGGTCAGCCGATTGGCCGGTCGCTCAGTCAATCATTCAGCTAGTCAGATGAACAGTCGTTCGACAGCAGCCTCTGGTGGGTTCACGCGAGAACAGCGTGGGAACTAACGGCTCTCGCGAGAGGCATTTGAGATGCGAAAAAACACACAGTGGCCTCTCTCGGTTTCGCAAAAACAAAAACTGCAAAAATACATAACTCCCGGGATGTATTTAGTGGTCTCCAGAAACATCCACGGGGCTACGTTTTCAGAATGAGCCTGGGTTGAATGCACACGTTAGCCTATTGTGGCCCAGAGAAGATATGGCAAATGCGGCCCAGTTATCCTGAAACATATGTGGGCCACTTTTGGCAAATATTTGGGACAGATAGCTCTGGTTAATGTAGCTGTGAGCCTAAAGCGGCCCAGAGAAGATATGGCAAATGTGGCCCAGTTATCTTAAAACATATGTGGACCACATTGACTAAAGTCACCATCATGGAGAAAACTGGAGCATCAATAAGCTATAGAATGTAGTCATGCTGCAATGCATGCTGGGATTTTTGTACTTTGCCACACCCAGCAAGTGCAAGGTGTGGGCCGGATCTGGGCCAGAATAAAAGCAAATTGTGGCCTAGAATAGGGTCAGTTCTGGTTCATTTGGTTGAATTCTGTTAAAACACTTGGAGCTTCAATGAGATTGTATAATTGGGGCTGGATGCTTGGCCATTTCGTCTTATCCAATATCTATTTTGGAGGGTGCTATCACAAATGGACCTGTCAGACGAACACCACTCACTTTAACGTTATTTTTGCAGAATCACTGTGCTTATCACTGGGTGATGAGCTGTTATAATACGCTGAAAGTATTATGTAAATAATATTTATATAATGTAATCAATATATCTTATTTATAAGACGACAACAAACTCTGTACCGCATCGGATGTCATTCCCACGCTGTAAATGCTAGTGCTCCCGTTGTTTCTGCCACCTCGCTGCGCGCGCATCCTGAATGTTTACAAACATCTTAATTCGTCTATACAGAATGCATTTATGCCAAGTATACTATTAGCTACTTCCAGCTGTTTTTGTTTCTGTCAGCTCAGATTAATATTTTGTGCCTTTAACTTTTTAGATTTGTGGCAAGTAGTCATAAAAAGTGGGATCAACGGGGTATATGCCGAAGCATGCTAATAGGACTTTTAATTTGCCAGTAACCTGGGTTAAGCGCTTCTGGCGAATTGAATGCCAATGCAAAATCCGGTGCGTTTAAGGTCTGTTTTCTTTAAAAATCACCGATCTCCACTAGCTGAGTGGTATCTGATTTAAAGTGGGTCTCAGATTGTACAAGAAGCACTGCATTAAATTACATCTCCCCCGTCATGTCTTTATAATATGAGCATTTATTTTACCCCAGTATATTCAGTGGAGCTTCTGCACTAGCCTGCCGATTCTGACGAGCGCGTGCGAGTAAACAGCTTTTTGTCTCGTTTTACGCTTGAGCAACTAAATAAATGCTAAAGTTTATTTAACTGAATGAATTTTAATGACATTACAACATCGATGCTGTATAAGGAACCGCATAACATGGCAAAAAGTTCACAATAACAGGTCACCGGAAGTGTATCAGCATGGGAACAGCACTAGCTCGGCATATACCCTATAGAAAGTTGTTTCTGCAGAATAATATTTAGAAATGTCTTAAAATATTCTATGATGTAAGCAACACATCTACAGCGAAAAATATCGATAATGTGTCTCATAAATTTATAGTGTGCGAATAATCAAGGATTGACAATAATTTGTCATATTGTTTGCACCAAGGGGGCCCCAAATAAAATCCTGCTTAGGGCCCCCTGAAGGCTTGGGCCGGCCCTGAGTATGACGATCACCTCCTATTTCTGTCATCAGAATCTTCACTCTGCACTTCAGCAGATCATCTTGACAACATGCCAAAATGCACTGGGCTGCTGCCATGTCATTTACTGATTATATATTTGTATTAGCAAGTACTTAAACAGATGTACCTAATAAAGAGGCCTGTGAGTGCAATTGAACTAGCATGCTTTATTATCTGCCGCGCTCCACCGCATGCAGCCGCGCCGCTGCCAGACCCTCTGCAGACTGCAGCTTTATCTAACGCTGCACAGAGGTTCCCTCGCAAACCTGAGGGGCTTCTGGAATGTTACCACTGGGGATTCTTTAATACTGAGGATTTTTTCTTCCTTTAAAGAAGGCAACCAACAGATGCAAGAAGTCAGGGAATTCCACAAATTCTTGTTTGTCACTGAGTAATCCTGTTACCAGCTCTGTGAATATGAAACGCTGTAAACATGAAAATAAACACTTTCTTTTTTATCTTCTTGCCTTTTTATATATTTATTTATTTGGAGGGGTTAGCGTGCGCACGCTTCTCTAAGATGCAGACCTGTTGTGACATCTGCATCAGATAGAGGAAGAATCTACACATTGTTTGCTTTACAACTCCCGTTTCAAATGCTCTCGAGATTCTGAAGTTCACATGTATGATTATGACGTTCATAACTTTAAAATTGCATGTCATAAGCACATAAATGGGTTTCCTGGGTGGTTACCGTGACTTTTCAGTGCACACTCTGAATAGGATTGCTAGGTTGTTCTGGTCCTGGATGGTTGTTTGTTGGTGGTTACTGGATCAAAATGTTTTTATGCACATTCTAAATGGTTGCTAGGTAGTAACCGGGTTAAAATAAGGTATGTTCCTGCATATTATAAATAGTTGCTGGGGTGTTCTGGTTCTGGATGGTCCTTTGGTGGTGGTTACTTGTAGTTATGTCCAAATCGGATGACGTGATTGGAAATCGGGCCCGATCATGCGGTTTTAGACGTTACCTTCCAATCAGGACTACTGTATGTGTGTATATGTGTCTATAGTTATGTGGTAGCAGAGTTAGGTAGCGGAGTTAGACCTCTTTCTTGACTTTACACAGAAACAGCCACACGTGCGACATGACATCATTTTGATGCAGAGGTGCTATTGGCTAAATCAAAGAGCATAGAATTTAAGCTCTTTGGTTAAATGCCGGCAAAGTAAAGCACGGAAGCAGCAAGAAACAGAAAGCACAAGTATGTCTGCGGTCTGGATAGCCTGATCTCACGAGGAAACACAAGTAAACGTAAGTTACGTCTTCTCAGTTTAGTGGCTAATTCGCACAAATTTCTACGAGTTCAGTGGTACGAATATGTACGATTTTAAAAAGGAGGCGTGGCACCCAACTCAACCCCACCCCTAACCCCAACCGTCATTGAGGGATGATGAACAAATTGTACTAAATTGAACAAATTAGATTTTACGAAGTGAAGTTTATTTATGAACTACTAATTTCAAGAGGATCACGTGCTTAAGATTGCCTGCAGCCAGCCCCGCATTATTCAGTTAGGATTCACCAATCAGACAATTCCCAAAACACTATAAATACCATAGGCTCCATATGACAGCCATCGTCATTTTGAAGAATCCCCCTTCCACCCCTGCTCCTCCTCCTTTCCTAGATGGGTGGCACGGTGGCCCAATGGTTAGCACTGTTGCCTCACAGCAATAACGTCACTGGTTCTAGTCCTTACCAAGCCAGCCAACGTTTCTGTGTGGAGTTTATACGTTCTCCTCGTGCTCACGTGGGTTTCCCATGGGTTCCCCGTTTCCTCCCACCGTCCAAAAACATGCAACCTAATTAATTGACTAATCCAAAATAGGCACCATAGACATACTAGTAAGTAGTTATCTCTGAAGAGCAATCACTCTCTGTTTATTAGCTACTACAGCAGGGGAGTTCTCAAGATCTACCTGAGCTCAAACTGTCAACTCAAACTGTTTATTTGTTACTTTGTTATTTTTTAACACCGGACATCTTGTTTTTCTGTTTGCTGCACGATTGTAAATAAACCTGCACTTGGATTCACACCTTTTTGTTCCTGTTTTGATCACGCTAACGTGACAGAAAATAAACAGCAAAACAAGAAACTATGACAGAAACAGGATCAGGAACAAGACTAAGGTAACAACAAACTCGATATTTAAGACTTACTAGAAACTGATGACAAGAAAGACAAACGACGCTGTGACAAACAGAGGTGAAATGGTTGTATAAATAGTCCAGATAATTAACAGGAAACAGGAACAGCTGTGAGCCAATAAGTGTACTTGGACCGGGTGTAATGCGCGTGGTATGTATGAACTTGTAGTCTTTTGGATTACTTCCATTCTATCTTTGGGATACAGTTGAAGTCTGAATTATTAGCAATTATTCAGAATTTTTTGCACTTATTAACACTTAGCTGATGATTGATTATAAAGCTTGTTTGGTATGCTGTCCCAGGAGAGGTCCCTGAACTCATAAGATCCTCGAGCCCGGGGCTTCCTCCCGTTTGCAAGGCGAGTAGGGGTGTTTGTGTCATGACGGTCAGTGACCACCGAAGGGCGCTGTAGTTCACAGACTCTGAGAATTGACTACAGCGCCCTTCGGTGGTCACTGACCGTCATGACACAAACACCCCTACTCGCCTTGCAAACGGGAGGAAGCCCCGGGCTCGAGGATCTTATGAGTTCAGGGACCTCTCCTGGGACAGCATACCAAACAAGCTTTATAATCAATCATCAGCTAAGTGTTAATAAGTGCAAAAAATTCTGAATAATTGCTAATAATTCAGACTTCAACTGTATGTATGTATATATATATATATATATATATATATATATATATATATATATATATATATATATATATATATATATATATATATATCAAATAAGGATATTTGTACTTAAGTCAATAAAGTATCTTAATTATATCGGTGATGAAAAAAATGCAAGACTGTAGTCTGTAACGCGGATCGAGTGGTTTTTATAAAATGACAAAAGCCCACATCTCCAATCACCGAAAACAGCTGCAAATCTATAGCAATTAACCACCGCACTGCCTTTGTTTTTTTTTTATGTGTCTCTCGGAACCAGTTGGGTTTGTTTGCTTGAAAGATTCAGCAAGAGATTGTTGCTATTTGGAGGACTTTATTACCTTCTCTGCTATTCTGCCATCAGACAGTGATATTGCTGGGTGATGGCGCTGCAGATGTGCAGTCATGGTTATACGTGTAAAACATTGCTTGCACACAGTTACTTTTTGTTCACCGTTTTTTCTTTTAATTGGCATTATACTTACCGGCAAAACCGAAATGTCCTCACACCGTAGATTTGAAAGACGCCAGCGCTTTCACATACTGTTGCCTCACTTCGCCGGCGCTTCCTTGTACTGTAGCCTCAGCCTCACTTCACCGCCGCTTGCCATGTTAAAGTGTGGAATGATGGTCAAGCGCCCTCTAACTTTAGAGCTTAGTGATTGGATATTTACTCGCGGGGAGGAGTTTCCTCATCTCAACTCATTGATTTACAGGCACACACAGTCAATTCGGAAAGATATAAAACGCACATAAATTATTTAAACATAAAACCGAGAAAACCGCAATTCACAAGCGCCTATTGAACCGTGGAGGTCATACCGTACTGTTCAATATTATACTGAAAACCGTGGCATCCCTAATATATATATTAGGGATATATATATATATATATATATATATATATATATATATATATATATATATATATATATATATATATATATATATATATATACACACACACACACACACACACACACATATATATGTATGTATGTATATATATATATATATATATATATATATATACACACACAGACACACACACACACACACACACACACACACACACACACACACACACACACACACACACACACACACACACACACACACACACACACACACACACACACATATATATATATGCACCACTGCTTTGCCCCTATATATATGTCGCTGGTTCGAGCCTCGGCTCAGTTGGCATTATATATTTTTATATATGATATCGAAGTAGACCATCCCTTTAAATGTGTGAATACGATGAAGTTAACTTAATCAATTTGTACAAGAAGGAATTGTGCACATCCTAGCATTTTTTACAGTGTCAAATGACAGCATGATACAGTGATTTAATTTGCAGTACAGTTCACATACATTAATGCACAATCCAGATGGTGTCCGTCTACAAAACACCCGCAGTAACTCACAATAATGAGTGACATTTATTGCCATTTATAGTCACGACCCTCAAGTCCATATTCCACTAAAGCAGTCTAAATCAGCTCAGATAAAGTGCATTGCATTAAAATGTGGTATCGCACTTGTACATCCACCCCATGCATATGTTAATACGTCTTTCTCTCAAACACACATGCGATATGATTTCAAATGCACTCACTGCTACCAGGCCATATACGTGCGGGGCCTGTAGACGGTAATACTCCCGGTGGGATTTGAAGGTTTCGCTCTCCTTTCGCTTTCATTAGATCATAATAACACACAGGGCCTATCTTCAAACACAGCACGCTGATAACATGCAGACCTGAAGCCGGGCCCTATGGGGGCCAGCGCTCCGAGGCGGGTGTAACAAATACGGGGGATTATTAGAGTGTGGTGCGGCTGACGCTGGTGCCCACCAGCTGGGCAGATCCTCTCAGCTTATCTCCAGAAACGTGGAGCCTCAGGTTCAGCCAGCTTGAGGTGTGGAATACGCCAAGGCTTTCTCCTGAGCACCTCTTTAACTCTTTAATGATTTTCGATTGATTTTTAGGGGCAACAGAGAGTGGGATAATCCACAGCTACAGGGAGAACATGCCACTAATTGCGCCCGACTACGTATCTGTAAGTCGCCAGGAAATATTTCTGTCACTTGGCTGTATAAATACTCTACAGGTACGGGAAATCCACATTAGAGAGAAATGCAAATGAGATCTATTAGTATCGCGATTGTTTCTCCTAGACTGGAGTAAGAGTAATTAAAAGAGGAAAATCTGCAGTACTAATGGACATCTAGACATCTAGTGTGATGAGAGGGATGTTTGGATGAATGTGTACCTCTCAAATTACACAATTAACACATAACGAAAGCATCTAAATAGAGATAGAGTTGAAGTCAGAATTATTAGCCCCCCTGTTTATTTTTTCCCCAAACGGAGAGAAGATTTTTTTTTCCAACATACTTTTAAAACAAAATAGTTTTAATAACTAATTTCTTATAACAGATTTAGTTTATCTTTGCCATGATGACAGTACATAATATTTTACTAGATTTTTTTAAGACACTTCTATACAGCTTAAAGTGACATTTAAAGGCTTAACTAGGTTAATTAGGTTAACTAGGCAGGTTAGGGTAATTAGGCAAGTTATCCGCTTATTAAGTGATGACGTATGTAATACTGTTTCCGGGTCCAAGCCACCATTCATTTGAGTGGAGAAATCATTCGTTTATGATCACGTTTTATTCCTATCACACATTAAAGTTAATTTTATATAAAATCATAGTGTATACAACAATCTCTGGGCTTGCTGCATAACAAATACCAAAAATTTAACAATTTATAAAAAATGAATGACTTTCTGGCCATCGGATATTAGGCATTGACATATATATTGCGATCGTGATCTTTAAAAGTATTAAATCGCTTTGTAAACGTCTATTAGTAGCATTTCATGAGTCTCCCTATTCAGTTGAATAGAGCGCTTGGACCCGGAAGCCGCTTCGCGTGACGTCACACTTAACAAGCGGATTGTATAATGATGGTTTGTTCTGTAGACTATAGAAAAATACATAGCTTAAAGGGGCTAATAAACTTATACTAATACACCTTAAAATGTGTATTAAAAAATTAATAACTGCTTTTGATCCAGCCGAAATAAAACAAAAAGACTTTCTCCAGAAGAAAAAATATTATCAGACACACTGTGAAAATTTCCTTGCTCTGTGAAACATCAATCAGGAAATAGGAAAAAAAATAAAAAAAATCAAAGGGGGGCTAATAATTCTGACTTCAACTGCATATGGATATGTCTGTGTAAGATCATGCAGTTCATCAGCATTATTTTGACAGGTTTTGGTTATAATGTGCATTTCAGACTACTGACTATTTTGTTTTAATTAATTCTTACTCTTAAGAGAGCATCTAAACTCGAGGGATTATGAGGGTATACTGTAATTATTTTATTGCAATAATTGCTGATGCTTTTATATTACAGCTATAATAACTGAATTCTACATTTCTGTGTATTGTTTTATTATACAGCACACATCAGGAAAGTATTGACAGCACTTCCAAAATGGATGAAATTCATTTATTTCCTCAATATTCTACACACTATCCCCCATAATAACAATGTGAAAAAAAGTTATTTAAATTGTTACAAATTTATTAAAAATAAAAATAAAAACTGATAATCACATGTACATCAGTATTCACAGCCTTTGCTCAATACTCTGTTGATGCACCTTTGGCAGAAATTACAACCTTAAGTCTTTTAGAATATGATGCCACAAGCTTGACACACCTGTCTTCGTTAATTGTTGCCCATTTCTCTTTGCAGAACCTCTCAAGCTCAGGTTGGATGGGAAGCAATTGTGTACAGCCATTTTCAGATCTCTCCAAAGATGTTTAATAGGATTTAGGTCTGGGCTCTGGCTTGGCCACTCAAGGACATTCACCGAGTTGTTGTGAAGCCACTCCATTGATGTTTTGGCGGTGTGCTTTGGATCATTGTCCTGAGGGAAGATGAACCGTTGCCCCAGTCTGAGGTCAAGAGCACTCTGAAGCAGGTCTTCATTCAGGATGTCTCTGTACATTGCTGCATTCATCTTTCCCTCTATCCTGACTAGTCTTCCAGTTCCTGCTGCTCAAAAACATCCTCACAGCATAATGCAGCCACCAACATGCTTCACTGTAAAGTTAGTATTAGCCTGGTGATGATTGGTGCCTGCTTTTCTCAAAACGTAACGCCTGGCATTCACTCCAAAGAGATAAATTTTAGTCTCATCAGACCAGAGAGTTTAGTTTCTTATGGTCTGAGAGTCCTTCAGATGCATTTTGCCAAATTACAGGCAGGAAGTGTCTTCCGTCTGGCCACTCTACTATACAGGCCTGATTGGTGGATTGCTGCACAGATGGTTGTCCTTCTGTAAGATTCTCCTCTCTCCACAGAAGAACGCTGGAGTTTAGACAGAGTGACCATCGGGTTATTGATCACCTCCATGACTAAGGCCCTTCTGCCCCGATCACTCAGCTTAGATGGCCGGGCAGCTCTAGGAAGAGTCCTGGTGGATCCAAACATCTTCCACTTATAGATGATGGAGGTTACTGTGCTCATTGGAACTTTCAGAGCAGCAGAACTTTTTCTTGTGCCTCGAGACAATCCTGTCTCTGGTGGTCCACAGACAATTCCTTTGTCTTCATGCTTGGTTTGTGCTTTGACATGCACTGTCAACCCTGGGACCTTATATAGACTGCTGTAGGCCTTTTCAAATCATGTCCAATCAACTGAATTGACCACAGGTGAACTCCAGTGAAGCTGCTGAAATATCTTAAGAATAATCAGTGGAAACAGAATGTACCTGAGCTCAATTTAGAGCTTTACGCCAAAGGCTGTGAATACTGATGTACATGTGATTTTTCAGCTTTTTTATTTTTGATAAATTTACAACAGTGTTACAAAAAAAGGCTGCAACATAAATAATGTGGAAAAAGTGAAGCGCTATCAATATTTTCCAAATGCGCTGTATAACGATAACATTTTCCCAGCCAAATAATCAGTAAATCCATATTCTGAAATTATAATGTTCATATAATCTGCAGTTTGTGAAAACAGGAGAACAGACATTAACTCTAAACTAATATTTTATCAGTTTGGGCTAAACTATAGTGAACATCAGTCCTCACTATTCACGAGTCACTATGCATATTTAAGATTTCTGTACTGCTTTATTAAATATCAGCACAGGCCTAATACTTCTTGGGATTGATCCACTTGCTACAGACTGAAAGTGTGATGATGAATCCAGAAGTGAATGTGTGTGCATGGTTGTGTGTTTGGAGTGTTTTTGGCTGTAGCGCTGGACAGATGTGTACGGGATGCAGCAGGTGACGAGAGCAGCTGCTGTTTTCATTGTTCTGAAGAAAGTGTGTGGCAGATCATGACATCAGCCTTACACACACACACACACACACACACACACACACACACACACACGCACGCACGCACGCACGCACGCACGCACACACACAAACACACACACACACACACACACAGTGAGCACATACATCACTGGCTCTGTTTGTGCAAAGACTAATATCATTTTAATGTATGACTCCCTCTAAGCGATCACATATGGAGTGTATCAGCGCTCGCCCTCACTGTCGGTCAACATGTGTGCTGTGGTTTAGGTAAAGGTAAACAAAGACAATAGCAAGATGAACAAAATGCCAAATCGGTCTTCTCTTTCGATAATGCTAAAATATTTGATGACATACTGAATAAGTGAACATGTTTTAAGCACTTAATATCTGCTAAATATTCTAGAGATTATAAGTTATAATCCCTAATTTTTTTATTCATCCTTAGGGGCTTAGTCCCTTTATTA
The DNA here is from genome assembly GCF_049306965.1 of Danio rerio. Lineage (NCBI taxonomy): Eukaryota > Metazoa > Chordata > Actinopteri > Cypriniformes > Danionidae > Danio > Danio rerio. Next base: position 43,759,461 of record NC_133186.1, on the reverse strand, counting down.
TTCTGGGGTCGCCACAGCGGAATGAACCGCCACACTGCACAGAGGTTTAAATTGATATATATATATATATATATATATGTATGTATGTCTGTATGTATGTGTATGTATGTGTATATGTATATGTGTGTGTATATATATATATATATATATATATATATATATATATATATATATATATATATCAATTTAAACATCTGTGCAGTGTGGCGGTTCATTCCGCTGTGGCGACCCCAGAATAATAAAGGGTGTGTATATATATATATACACACACACACACACACACACACACACACACACACACACACACACACACACACACACATACACATGCACACACACGCACACATATGTATATATATGTATATATATATATATATATATATATATATATATATATATATATATATATATATATATATATATATATATATATATTTCTGAATAGAAATAAATAAACATTTTCTCTTATATATGCATCATGTGAGTACTTATATATACACATACGAAATATACACAAAACATATAAATATATTATGTCCAAATAAACTCTTATTTTGGATGCGAATAACACACAAAGAAAAATAAAATTATTGCAGTAAACTCGTTTAGAGGTCGCCATAGCGAAATGAACCGCCAATTATTTGAGCATATGTTTTACTTAGTGGAAACACCCACACACACTCATTCACACACATACACTACGGCTGATTTAGTTTATTCAATTCACCTCTAGCACATGTGTTTGGACTGTAGGGGAAACCGGAGCACCCGGAGGAAACCCACACCAACACAGGGAGAACATGCAAACTCCACTCAGAAATGCAAACTGATCCAGCCGGGACTCCAACCAGCGACCTTCTAGCTGTGAGGCAACAGTGCTAACCACTGAGCCACAATGCCGCCCATTGCGTTAAACTTTTACTCATATAATACGTTGTCAACTATGACTCTATACTACTTTTAACTCAATTGTATGTATATATGTCTACAGTTAACATTCAACTTGACATCAGGCTTGGAGTATTAAACATTCCCTGGATCACATACATACGCACACACAACATTCCTGATACCATAATGAGCTCTTCAAAAAGTGCACAAGAAGAAAGCAAGCCACTCTACGTTTGCATTTACACTTTAAAGCCACAGATGACATGAGCGCTGGATTGGAAATGTTGAACGCACAGACAGAAGCGTCTCAGTGTGTTCAGCAGATAAGAGCAGCAGAGCATCAGAACTCAAACACACACACACACACACACACACACACACACACACACACACACACACACACAAACACAGATGATCAGCACACAGTAGGAGTGGATCAGAAACAAATGCAAGTCTTTGAATGCGCTGTCTTTAATATCTCCCGCACTGTAACATCAGTGAGGTGACATTTTAGCAGTGGCATCAAGATCCAACAGCGGCCGTGGAGCTTTGCCAATCCATTCTCCATGCATAATGGCCTGCTGGTGTATACGACATGAATCAGGCCAGAGCGGCCCTTTCTACACAGTCCTTTATGAGGACCACAGCATTTACACTGACAAAAATACACACGTCTGATAAGGCAGAAAGCAGGTGAAAAGAGGACAGATATCAAAACATTTGCATAAACATGACCGCATATCTCTGACAAACAGCAATTTAAAAGTTTGGGTTTTATAGGAGGCGCTAAAATTGACAAAAAGTGACTTTTACAAATGTTACAAAATGTTTTTATTTTCTCAAAAGAATTTTACTGATCATTTTCAAATGCATGTGAAAACTAAGCAAGCGGGGAATTTGAATTTAAAACAAGACAGAGTTTCAAAAGGTTTTGTACTAAATTCAAATAATTGAATTAATTAATAAGTAATAAGCGAAGAACTTAATGTGGAAAAAAAATTAAACAAAAAAGCAAACAAAAAATAATCAACAAAGCAAAGCAAAACAAGCAAAACAAAGCAAAGCAAAGCAAAGCAAAAAGTTTTGAAAGGTTTACAGAATTCAAATAAATAATAAGCGAGAGACTTGATGTTGAAATAACTAAATGAAACAAAAAAATAAACAAAAAAATAATCAAACAAAACTTTGAAAAGTTTTGTACTGAATTTAAATAAATAAATAAATAAATAAATAATAAGTGAGATACTTGATGTGCAAGAACAAAATGCAACAAAAAAAACTTAATGAACAAAACCAAAAATCAAACAAAACACAAAAACAAAACAAAATGAAAGATTCATAAGGTTTTGTAGTGAATTCAAATAAGTAAATACATTAATTAATAATCGAGAAACTTGATGTGAAAAGAACAAAACAAAACAAAACAAAATTTTTGAAAGGTTTACAGAATTCAAATAAATAATGAGCAAGAAAGTAATGTCAAAAGAACTAAACAAAAATAATAATAATAATAAAAAAATAATCAAACAAATAAAAATAAAAATTAATTTATATACAAATAAAAAAAAAATTTGAAAGGTTTTGTGCTGAATTCAAATATATAAAAAATAATAAGTGAGAAACTGGATGTGGGGAAAAAAAACTAACAAACAACAAAAAACAAAAAAATCAAACAAAACACAAAAACAAAACAAAATGAAAGCTTCATAAAAACAAAACAAAAAACAAAAAAATCTAACAAAAAACTGGCAAAGGAAAGCAAAACAACAAAACAAACAAACAAACAAACAAACAAACAACAACAAAAACAACAAAACACACACAAGAAAGAAAAAAAAAACTGAACAAAACAAAAACCGTCCCAAAGTTTCAAAAGAAAGCAAACAACAAAAACTTTAACAACATTAAAATTTAAATGTATCATGTATCTGGATTTCCAGTTACTGATTATATAGTCTTCCCTTTTTAAAATAATAACATTTGTCACTTGGAGCCTTTTTGTATTAAAACTTTCCTATTATTTTATGCAATAAATAAATAAATAAATAAAAAAATTGAAAAAATAAAATAATATAATATAATGAGGGGTATTTTCAAAGGGGTATTTCTGTAGGCACTGTATGTGTGTATGATATGTTTATGATATGTATTAGGACTTGAGAAGGTATTTGGTGAAAACAAAATCTTATTTTCAAACACAACGCATGATAGCATTATTTTGCTATTTTCTGGGTTGAAAATAACAAATAAATGAATAAATATAAACACTGTGGCCTAACAGCAAGAAGGTTTCTGGTTCGAGTCCCAGCTGGCATTTCTGTGAGGAGTTTCCATGTTCCCCCTGTGTTGGCGTGGGTTTCCCCCGGGTGCTCCGGTTTGCCCCACAGTCTAAAGATGTGCTAGAGGTGAATTGAGTAAACTAAATTGGTCGTAGTGTATGAGTGTGCGTAAATGTGAAAGTGCATGGGTGTTTCCCAGTACTGGGTTGCAGCTGGAAGGGAATCTGCTGCATGAAACATATGCTGGAATAGTTGGCGGTTTCATACCGCTGTGGCAACCTCTGATAAATCAGAGACTAAGCTGAAGGAAAATGAATGAATGAATAAAAGTTTAATACAATAAATATAAAAATAAATGAAATATACAGACTGAAGCAAAATAAAATAATGTCAAAAGGTTTTATATGGAAGTTCATTCTAATTTCATTCAGAAAACAAAACCAAATCATGATTAGATCTCAACTCATGAGTGTCTTATCAGGCTCGATTTCCTCCAATATAATATGTTGAGCTTTTTCCTCCCGGTCAGGTGAAATACATGTCAAGCAGGAGTGAATGTCAAGCATCCGTCAGTTTAACAAACAGAGCCACTCTTTCTCCTTATTTCCATCTGTATGCTATCAGCGGAGTGTCAGCACAGGATTGGCCTGCGCTTCAGCGGATAAAAGTAGAAAGATCCTGTTGAGTGAATAATCTGGCCAGTTTACAGTGTCAGTCTGACACAAGCACACAGGTTGGAGGATTCACACACAATCCCTGCGCCTCTTTACGTTTGGACGGCTGAATGTGAAATCAATGGTACATCCATGTCAGAGATTGTTTGTGTGGGACTCACTGGCTCAGAAATGGAAGAAAACTCACATTTTTTTCGCCTTAAAGAAAGAAGAATACGATAAAGAGGCACTGCTGAACTTGCTTTTCAACTGCAGACTCTTGATCAAAAGAATGCAGCAAATAATTATAGCATGTTGCATATTTTGGCAATTAAATCCGCTCATTTTTAAGTTTTACTATTATTACTACAGTGGTTAGCACTGTCACCTCACAGCAAGAATGCTACTGGTTTGAGCCTTGGCTGGGTCAGTTGGCATTTCTGTGTGGAGTTTGCATGTTCTCCCCATGTTGGCGTGGGTTTCTTACAGGTGCTTCGGTTTCAAATTGGTTAGATTGAATCTCACTGTGGTAGCAAGTTTTTCAATATGAGTTTTAAAATTAAGGTTTGAGTCCAACGTGATACCTAAATATTTGAATTCAGTGACATTTTTAATACTTTGCCCATTTTTAAAAATGTCTACAACATTTCCAACTTTATACTTATTTGAGAAACACATGGATACAGGTTTTTCAACATTTAACATGAGATTTGAATTTTGCAACCATTTAAAAACATTCTGAATTCAATAAATAAATAAATAAGTGAGAAACTTGATGTAGAAAGAACAAAACGGAAAAAACAAACAAACAAAAAAAGAAAGAAAGCTTTGTAAGGTTGTGTGGTAAATTTAAATAAATAAATGAATAAATAAATAAATAAATTAATTAATTAATAAGCAAGAAACTTGATGTGGAAAGAACAAAACAAAACTTCAAAAGGTTTAATGAATTCAAATAAATAATTAGCGAGAGACTTGATGAGGAATGAACAAAACGAAACACAAAAGCAAACAAAAAATAATCAAACAAAGCAAAGCAAAGCAAAGCAAAACAAACAAAACAAAAAAAACTAAACAAAAAAAACAAAACACACAAAGCAAAGCAAAGCAAAGCAAAGCCAAGCAAAAAAAAAAAAAAAAAAAACACAAAGCAAAGCAAAGCAAAGCAAAGCAAAACAAACAAAACAAAACAAAAAACAAAACAAAACACACAAAGCAAAGCAAAGCCAAGCAAAAACAAAAAAAAAACACAAAGCAAAGCAAAGCAAAGCAAAACAAACAAAACAAAAAACAAAACAAAACACACAAAGCAAAGCAAAGCCAAGCAAAAACAAAAAAAAAAAACACAAAGCAAAGCAAAGCTAAGCAAAACAAACAAAACAAAAAACAAAACAAAACACACAAAGCAAAGCAAAGCAAAGCAAAGCCAAGCAAAAAAAAAAAAAAAAAAAAACACAAAGCAAAGCAAAACAAACAAAACTAAAAACAAAACAAAACACACAAAGCAAAGCAAAGCCAAGCAAAAACAAAAAAAAAAAAACACAAAGCAAAGCAAAGCAAAGCAAAGCAAAACAAACAAAACAAAAAACAAAACAAAACACACAAAGCAAAGCAAAGCAAAACAAACAAAAAAAAACAAAACAAAACACACAAAGCAAAGCAAAGCCAAGCAAAAAAAAAAAAAAAAAACACAAAGCAAAGCAAAACAAACAAAACTAAAAACAAAACAAAACACACAAAGCAAAGCAAAGCAAAACAAACAAAAAAAAAAAACAAAACAAAACACACAAAGCAAAGCAAAGCCAAGCAAAAACAAAAAAAAAGACCATGCAAAACAAAACAAAGCAATGCAAAGCAAAGCAAAGCAATGCAACGCAAAAAACCAAGCAAAAAAAAAACACAAAAAAAAAACAAAAAAAAAACAAGCAAAACAAAACAAAGCAAAGCAAAGCAAAATTATCTAAAATTATATCTGAAAGATAAGCTAAAGCAAAACTTGTTGAACATCTTTTGCTTTACTACAATTCAACATGGAAATTATATTTTGTACATTTATTTCATTTGGGAGAAAAAGAATATCGGCTGCCTTTTAGGCTAGAACATGGGTGAACAACTGGAACATGTTCAGCAGGTTTCTGAACAGAAATATTGAAGAAATATTTATTAAAACTAGTTGTAATTTCTACAGAATCATAAACATATATTTATTTTAAGTTGTATATCCTCTACTTTCGACTTTTCTTTTACAATTAATTTGTTAACATTTTTCCATATCGTTTCACTATTTCCTTTTGCATCTTCAAAAATTTTAAGAAAGAAATTTGCTTTAGCTTATCTACTTTCAGATATAATTTCAGAGTGCTTTAAACTTTTACTTAAAAAAATACAAATAAAATAAAAATTTCGCCCTGGCTGAAGTGTCCAAATAGGTTTAGCAGGTTTAATGTCCTCCGGTCATTCACGTCTCTGTAAACAGGAAAAAGTGAGATGGACATACAGACGTCGAGTCAGAAGGAGAGCAGGAAACTTAAAAGACTTGTGTTTTCCCTTTATGTAAAACAGAATGAGAAGTAACATTTGTTTTGCTGGCGTAAAGCGCACAATCAGGGCCACAGAGGAGGCTAAATGCATTATACATCAGCAGGGTGAAACACCACGCACTTGGCTGAGATCCTGCCGCTGCTGCTGTCACTTCAGCTTATTGGAAGAGGAAAGTGCTTTAGCCAAACACCATAGCGCTTTATTCTGCTCTTTAAATACACAGGAGAGAGACAGAGGGAGAGAGAAAGGCTCTATATTCAGACTCTATTAAAGATATGCAGTTAAATTATTTGCCCTCCTGTGATTTTTTTTTCTTTTAAAATATTTTCCAAATGATGTTTAACAGAGCAAGGAAATTTTCACAGTATGTCTGATGATATTTTTTCTTCTGGAGAAAGTCTTAGTTGTGTTATTTCAGCTAGAATAAAAGCAGTTTTAAATTTTTAATTGAGGTCAATATTATTAACCCCCTTAATTTATATTTGTTTTGGATTTTCTACAAAACAAACTACTGTTATACAACGACTTGCCGAATTATCCTAGTTAAAAAGGTCTATATGAATACTAGCATTCCCCTATACCACATGTGTTTGGTCTGTGGAGGAAACCCACACCAACACGGGGAGAACATGCAAACTCCACACAGAAATGCCAACTGACCCAGTCGGGACTCAAACTAGCGAGCTTCTTGCTGTGAGGCGACAGTGCTAACCACTGTGCCACCATGCTGCCCACAAGCTGCCATTGTAAATAATGCAATACTAAATAATGTAAACAATGCAGTTCTGAGGTGTGCCTCACACAGGTGAGTGGGCTTGACAAACCACCTGTAGAAAACACACTCTTTCATCTCTTTGGTATTTTAACCGACACCTGCACCAGTTTTGCACCAGATGCTTTCACTTTATATCTCTAAAAAGCATTGTGCATTTAGAGTGTGCCTCACACAGGTGAGTGGGCTTGACAAACCACCTGTAGAAACACTCTTCCCCCCGCCTCCTTCTAACACTAGCATTTGATTCTCTGAGCACTGACAGCTTCTTTGTGTAATTAGCACTTGCTGTGTGTATTGCCTATTCATGTTGAATCACTGAATGCCTCCTCAATTGTAAATAGCCATGGACAAAAGCGTCTGCTGAATGACTAATGTAAATATGTCAATAAATCATGGCATTGCATCATTCTGGGACTGGTTGCATCTTTTATTAACCAGAGTTTCTCTGAAGGCCTTCAGGTAACTCCCAGGACCACGCAAATTTAGGGCTGTTTGCTTTGAGTCTTTTTTGATTAGACTGGATGGAGATTTAAGCTCCATAACGGTGCCGTACTGATTCTCCCAGACAGAGGCCTCTTTCATATCCAAACACTGGCCCCTGTGAAACACACACTCTCCATCTTTGTCTACAGCACACGCAAACAATCCACCGCACTCATTTCATTCATTCATAGATACACACTTTCAGTATTGCAATGATTTCTGAAACGGATCTACTGGCATCAATAGTTTCAAGAATATTTTTACATTCTGCAAAAGATTCTTTATAGTGGAAAAAGATGATTTATTTATTATTTAATCTAAAATAATTCTTTAGATTATGAAAGTGTTTTTCACATGAAAAAAATCAGTTGCCATTGATTTCCATACTATTTTTCATTCCTACACTGTAAGAAATGTCTTTAAATACTAACACAGGCTCATTGTGGATACGTACCCCTGTCTATATTTCTGGAGAGCGCAAATTATGTAGCCAGTGGTACGTCTTGCTGCATTTCATCTGTAAAATGAACTACGGGGTGGTATGACACCTCCGACAGTTTCTGTTCCTTTCCACGCTACCAGCTGACCGCTTTAAGTCCATATGGACAGCTTTTTTCAGTGTTACCAGTTTGCCCAGTAGCTCACTGTGTACGACAGCAGACTTTGGACATGGAGACAACTGTGGCGACGGGGTTTGAGTCCAAAGAAAAATGATTTCAGAAGCCAGGTTAAACAAGAGCATATATATATGAAAACATGGTGAAATCATGTGACCGCGATGACTTTTCTTTTTCTAAATTGCTTTAAAAGCACTATTTGTTAAGTTTTGGGAAAGGGGTGGGTGGGTCAGTCAGTCAACAGCAAGCTGGCCTGGTCGGCTGAAGTGAACATTGCACCCTCGGCTGGATTCATGCAAGAAGAGGATGCGCGAAAAAAAATTTGTAATCAACAAAAAGCATACACAGCGCCCTCTGGTGGATTTGCAAAAACAAAAACTGCGAGCAGATGTCCGGTCACTTATTTCGCTGTCTCCAGACTTGGGTATGAATTCTCAACAAGCCTGGCTTGATAAATGAACTGTAAAAGTGGCATGGTAAAAATCTGAAACCTGTTTAACAGTTAGTTCCCCTGAAGGTGCAGTAGGTGATTGTCTTCCGAAACATTTGTTGTTGTGCTGGTTGAATGTCTCCACATTCCAGTAGTGATGATTAAAGTAAATGATCTAAATGTGTTTATATATTCTGGGTGTCCCATTAAACAACCAATGTTCATCCAATTAAAAATTATTGGTTGTAGGTTTATACTGTGTGCACAGACGTGTTGTTCAGCCACTAAAATCTTCCAACGAAAGATTGATGTGAGTTTTTTCAGTTTTATAAGGTCCTTTTACAGCATCGATAATGACGATTTTTTATTTAGTTTAAACTAAAATAGCGCTATTCCACCTAGCCTGCTTTACTGAGCTGAAGTTGCTTTTTTATTCCCATTGGTTCATTTTTGAACATTGACAGCCTGTGACGCGGTCCCTATATTGTTTACTGCTACTCTGAATATTCGCTCTGAAATAGCATGCAAGTATGGCTTGGTAATAAGTACAATTCACTCATGCCAACCGCATGAGAGAGTTAGACCAGCGATTGGTATGTGCATGAAATATTGCACATTATGACAAGTTAGGCTTGCTGCACGACTGTAAATGTGCTACATATAATACACTTTTTCTTGGGAATGTTGGCTCGATTTTGTCACTTTTCAACACAACCTAAAATCAACCAAATATCAACGTCATTTGGCCTCATTAGAGGCTGGCTAAATATTTAATTTTGGTCAACTGACGTCACAACTAAAATCTAACCTAATATTAACGTCTTATGCTGTTGTGTGCCTGCTGGGAAATAACTAAATGCACTACAGAATATTTCGTTTGCACACATTCACAAATTACATGTAAATGCATCAGCTTTACAAAGCGTAATACTCACTACTCTTGAGTACTTTTGAAAGGTCTTTTTACTCGTACTTTAAGTAATATTCAAAACGGATACTTTTACTCTACTTTTACTATATTTTTAGGCAAGTGATGGTACTTTTACTTAAGTATGATTTTTCAGTACTTCTCCACCATTGATAAAGGCACAATTAGGATGAGTTAAATAACATTATTTATGTGGTATTTTGAAGTGAAACTTCACAAACGCACTCTAGGGACATCAGAGACAACTATAATATGATGATTTGATAATATGGACACATTTATTATTAATATCTATGTTGGAAATGGTGCTGCTTCTTTATATTTGTTAAGTAAACATTAAGTAAATGTTTAAAAAAAGAGCGTTCATTAGAAACAAGCACTTTATTTTGGATCAACTTAACGCATGCTTGCTAAACCAGAAATAGGACCAAAAATGTGGAAAAAGAAAACATTTAAATGGCAATGTCAAAAATGAATAATGTATGTGGACAGGCATCATTTGTGTGCACTATACAAATATGCTAATTATGAGAAATAACAACAACAGAGATGCCTGACTTACTAAATATAATTACAGCCAAAATGACAGTTTTGCAGTTTCTTCTCACACACACACACACATAATCTGACCAAGCACGCACACACACGCACGCACGCACGCACACACACACACACACACAAAGGAATGTGCAATAACATGCCTATGATCCGGGCCACAGGAGCTCATTGGGAACGGGCTGCGTTCCAGAAAGATCCACTTCTGACATCAGCGCTGTTCTCATCACACTCTCTAATGCCCTCAGCTGCCCCTCTGACATCATTTCCTGCCCCAGCTGGACTCAACACTAACATAAACCTGCAGCAAAACTCACACTCTTATGGTATAATGGCAGAAACAATTGTAAGAACACTCGAAATGCTAAAATGCACAGATGAAGAAAGTTGAAGATTCAGCTGTCAGATGTAAAGCATGATGGGTAACAAGTCTGCTTCTCTTGCGGATGTAATTTCACTACTTTACAAATGCAAAGCCTGATTATCAGGTTCGCTTCCTTGATGAAAAGAACAAATAAATTTACTTAAGCAAAGCACATAAACAATGTCTTTATTGACACGCACACCAAAGAAACGAATTAAATAAATAAATAAAAAGAAAGAAAGAAAGAAAAATAAATAAATGAATAAATCGAAAGAAAATAGAAATAAAGAAAAAAAAATAGAAACAAGGAAAGCAAATTAATAAAGAAAAACAAATAAAGAAAAAAAATAAAAACAAATAAAGAAAGATAAATAAATAAATAAAAAGAAAGAAAAAATAATTAATAAATAGATAGATAGAAAAATAAATAAAGAAATAAAAAGAAAGAAAGAAAGAAAAATAAACAAATAAAAAGAAAGTAAAATAAATAAATAAAAAAGTTTGAAAGAAAGAAAGAAAGAAAGAAAGAAAGAAAGAAAGAAAGAAAAATAAATAAAAGAAAAATAAATAAATAATAAAGAAAGAAAGAAAAAGAAAGAAAAAGAAAGGAAAAAAGAAAGAAAGAATAAATAAATAAATAAATACATACATTAATTAATTAATAAAAATAATAAGTAAATAAATAAAAAGAAAGAAAGTAAATAAATAAATAAATATAAAGAAAGCAAGAAGGAAAAATAAATTCATTAATAAAAAATAAATAAATACAAGTAAAAATAAATAAATAAACAAAAAGAAAGAAAAATAACAAATTAATTAATTAAAAGAAACAAGAAAGAAAAATAAATAAAAAGAAAGAAAGAAAAATAAATAAATAAAAATAAATAAATCAATAAATAAAATAAATACAAGAAAGAAAGAAAAGAAAAATAAATAAATAAAAAGAAAGAAAATAAATTAAAAAGAAAAATAAATTAAAAGAAAGAAAGAAAAAGAAAGAAATAAAAAGACAGTAAAATAAAAAGAATAAAAAAGAAAGAAAGAAATAAAAAGAAAGAAAGATAAATAAATAAATAAATTAATTGATTAATAAAAATATTACCATTTATTTGATTCATTCTCAATTGATTTTGATTCATTCACATTGACTTCATTGCTCAAGTATTAAAATGTGTTGGTTGATAAACAGCATCACATTTCAAATATATCATATATCATATTGTCATAGAAATTTGTGTGTGTGTGTGTGTGTGTGTGTGTGTGTATGTGTATTGTATGTGTATGTGTATATATGAGTGTATGGGTATTTTCCAGTACTGGGTTGCGGCTAGAAGGGCATCCGCTGTGTAAAACATTAGCCGGAATATTAGGCAGTTTATTCCACTGTGGCGACCCCTGAGGAATAAAGGGACGAAGCTGAAGGAAAATGAATAAATGAATGAGTGGATTCCCTTAACAGCCTATTACACTCAAAATTTATATAAATAATTAAATTTGTTAAAGATCTTCATAACAAACTTGCTGTGAGGTGACCACTGACCACTGAGCCACCATGTCACCCCTAATTTCTCCTTAGTTTGGAAAAAGTTTGAGCAAGATAATCAGGGTCTAAAAGAAATAAAAAAGAGCCTCTGCTGTTCTTTCAATACAAATATTTATCTTTCAGATTTGAAGTATTTTACTTTGAGACGCCATCTCTAATGCATTCTCATCTCAAGCTTGTTATACAGCGCCGATAAACCAGTCGCCTCTTGATAAAACACAATTACCATCCAAAAGCAGACAAGTCGGCCACTTCTCCCGAAGTTAGTAAACTTCACAATTTCCTTATTGCTCCACGGCATGAAAATAACTCGCTAACAGCCATACGTTTTCATTCTCCTGCCTCTGCGGAGAACTCCAAAATGAGACTTTATGTTTCATACACGCCGCATCGCAGTGGCTTCAATAATCCTGCAAATGAAATCGATTCTCTCTCTCCCTCTCACCAATTCAGATCCCAGCTGGGTTTCCCATATGTGGCCGTAATGAGGAACGGCAAAGTCAATCCCTTATATCGGCATACCTGCGAAAAGTCGGCCTCAGCAGAACATCCAATCCTTCTGTAATTACCCATAATGCAAACAGACGCACTGTGTTAGCCTCGTATTTTTCTTTTTTTGGAATAACATCTTCTGTATTTCCATAAATATTGACGCACAGATTTAATGCAGTTCATTATATGCTCCTCAGAGGTTATTCAGAAGAGAAAGCAGCGAGTGTGGAAAGTAAACGAGTAAACATGTTCAATTATTTGTTTCATCTCAAAACTCTGAGTGTAAATCTGGAGATGGAGTCGCTGATGATTTTCCCACAACATTTGGAATTGTTAATGGTGCGCCGTCGCTCTCTGAATGGGAAAATAAACTGATTTGCTTCACAATTATCTGCGAGGTTTACTGTGCTTTTTTCCCTGTGCAGAAGTGGCGGATTCTGTCCACTGTGAACAGCTGTCTTTTTGGCTGCTCTGGACACCTAAATTAGATTATGCCGGCCATCCTACTCTATAGCATCTCTCCAGATTTCTTCCTACTCATTCATGTTCTCATTTGCAGTGTCTTCAGCAGCTGGATGTGGTCAAACGCTCTGAAACTCAGTCAGAGTCTTTGGTTTATGGGTCAAAGATGAAAAAAGAAAGGCATTCAAGCATCAGAACATTCATTCATTCACTTTCCTTCGGCTTAGTCCCTGATTATCAGGGGTCTCCACAGCGGAATGAACCACCAAATGTTCCAGCACACGTTTTAAGCAGCGGATGCTCTTCCAGCCACAACCCCAGTCTTATGTTAAACATCAGAACAACACAAGTATACTACAGATTAAACCATTTTTTTGTATCCTAAAAAGTGAATGTGATTTCACCCTGAATAACACTTAGTTGGGGCTGAACTACCTGCCAATCAGATTTGAGGGACTGAGCTCATTTGCATGAATTGGCCTTAAACCGGATGTTGTTGAGACTTATTTCAGTATGTTGATGTATTTCCAACTAAAACGTAATATTGATTGGGGACAGGACCTAATTTTGCACCAAAAAATGGTAAAATTGTAATATCAAAGAATAGTGCACTTACTGCACTTCAACGAAATGGTAAGCTTTACACTCTAATTAATACATATTAAAATATCTTCAACAATTTAAAATGTAGATGCTGAATCACTGATATGTGTTGGCTTGCACTGAGTCACAGTTTTAAAGCTCAATTTCAAACGGTTTGTTTTATTTTCAAGATCTGAGGTGAATCTGCTGCTGCTGCTTTCAGTAGTATGGCAATAAATGTCATGTGAAATGCCTTCAAACTCACATTATTAGCATTTAACACTGAATAAAACAGCTGCAAGAAATAGAAGCTGTATCTGACATATAAATTTCAGGTCTTGGTTAGGACAACAACTTTTAATATGTTAAATATTAATTTTATTGCGGGCCGTAGTTGTTATTTAGAACACAACTTAAATCAGTCTTAATGCTCAATAGTTATGCACACTTCTTTTGATGTCGTCAATCTGGCAACCTGTGCTTACATGTGTTTTAAACCAGACGTGCATAAAAGATTTGTTCCAACTCTCTGTGATCAGCTGAACCTTAAGCTCAAATTGAAAAAAACAGTGCATGTTTGTAATAAGAAAAAGAAGTAAAATCAGTATGTAATGTCACAAAATAGTGCACTCACTGCACTCCAACAAAAAATTAAGGTTTATAAATTAATTGATACATATTAAACCTATTTAACAGTAATAAATGTAGATGCTGAATCACTGATATGTGTTGGCTTGCGCTGAGTCACAGTTCTGAAGTTCAATTTCAAACGGTTTATTTTATTTTCAAGATCCGAGATGAATCTGCTGCTGCTTTCAGTATATGGCAATAAATGTCATGTTTAATGCTAATAATTTGAGTTTGAAGGCATTTCACACTAAATAAAAAACACGAGGTGTACCTGAGGTAAACATTGTCAGTTTATCATGTTGTTTAGCTGCAAGAAATAGAAGCTGTATCTGAAATATAAATTTCAGGTTTTTGTTAGGACAACAACTCCATTTAATATGTAAAATATTCATTTTATCGAGTGCTGTCATTGTTATTTAGAACACAGCTTAAATTAGCCTTAACGCTCAATAGTTATGCACACTTGATGCCGTTAATGTCTGTTGATGTCGTCAATCTGGCAACCTGCGCTAAAATGTGTTTTAAACCAGACGTGCATAAAAGATTTGTTCCAACTCTCTGTGATCAGCTGAACCTCAAGCTAAAAAAAAAAAAAAAAAAAAAAAAAAAACCAGCATGTTTTATAAGGAAAAGAAAGTGAAATCGGTATGTAATGTCACAAAATAGTGCACTCACTGCACTCCAACAAAATAGTAAGGTTTATAAATAAATTGATACATATTAAACCTATTTAACATTATTAAATGTAGATGCTGACTCACTGATATGTGTTGGCTTGGACCGAGTCACAGTTCTAAAGTTCAATTTCAAACGGTTTATTTTATTTTCAAGATCTGAGGTGAACTATCTGCTGCTGCTTTCAGTAGTATGGCAATAAATGTCATGTGAAATGCCTTCAAACTCACATTATTAGCATTTAACACTGAATAAAACACACGAGGTGTACCTGAGGTAAACATTGTCAGTTTATCATGTTGTTTAGCTGCAAGAAAAAGAAGCCGTATCTGACATATAAATTTCAGGTCTTTGTTAGGACAACAACTCCATTTAATATGTAAAATATTCATTTTATCGAGTGCCGTCGTTGTTATTTAGAACACAGCTTAAATTAGCCTTAACGCTCAATAGTTATGCACACTTGATGCCGTTAATGTCTGTTGATGTCGTCAATCTGGCAACCTGCGCTTAAATGTGTTTTAAACCAGACGTGCATAAAAGATTTGTTCCAACTCTCTGTGATCAGCTGAACCTCAAGCTAAAAAAAAACTGAAAAAATAAATAAATAAATAACAGAGCATGTTTTATAAAGAAAAGAAGGTGAAATCGGTATGTAATGTCACAAAATAGTGCACTCACTGCACTCCAACAAAATAGTATGGTTTATAAATAGATTGATACATATTAAACCTATTTAACAGTAATAAATGTAGATGCTGAACCACTGATATGTGTTGGCTTGCACTGAGTCACAGTTCTGAAGTTCAATTTCAAATGGTTGCAAGCATGCACAAAACAGTGCATGCTTGTAATAAAGAAAAGACAGGGAAATTGGTATGCAATGTCAAAGAATAGTGCACTTACTGCACTCCAACGAAATGGTAAGCTTTACACTCTAATTAATACATATTAAAATCTCTTCTCTTAACATCATTAAATGTAGATGCTGAATCACTGATATGTGTTGGCTTGGACCGAGTCACAGTTTTGAACGGTTTAAACCGTTCAATTTCAAACGGTTTATTTTATTTTCAAGATCTGAGGTGAACTATCTGCTGCTGCTTTCAGTAGTATGGCAATAAATGTCATGATAAATGCCTTCAGACCTCACATAATTAGCATTTAGCACTGAATAAAACACAGTTTATCCTGCTGTTTAGCTGCAAGAAATAGAAGTCGTTTCTAAAATATAAATTTCAGGTGTTGATTAGGACAAAAACTATATGGAAAATATTCCTTCTATCGCGTGCCGTTGCTTTTATATAGAATCCGACTTAAATCAGCCTTAATTCAGCTTTTATTCTCGATAGTTATGCACACTTCTGTTGATGTCGTCAATTTGGCAACCTGTGCTTGCGTGTGTATTGAACCAGGCGTGCATAAAAGATCTGTTCCAACTCTCTGTGATCAGCTGCACCTCAAGCTCAAATAAAAAAACAGTATATTGACATAGGTATGTAATGTCTCAGTAGTTTGTTTTCCCCTTTTCTTCAGTTTAAAATGACACTAAACGGCCCTCTGCATTGAGACAGAAAATCAATTATTCGACCCCCTGTACATTTCACAGCACATTTTAAACATGATGGGGTGAATTAAAGCCAGTAAGGCCCACTCTGTATGCGTTAACCACGATGACCGCCATTGCACTGGCTTTCCCCCCCTCTTTTTTTCTACCACTAATGTGTATCTCGGTGACAGGGTGAGCATTGGCTGTCCAGTGCAGCCCGAGGCCTGACAGCGGCGATGTGACAGCCCTAATGGAAGCTGATTACCGGGAGGCATCTATTAATTTAGCCCTAATCACAACAAAGAGAGAGGCAGCACTTAACAGCTGTGAAATGGCAGCCGCTGTTCGGAAATGAAGCCTGGGGAACAGGGCAGAGGCGCCGCTGCTGTTATTACCTGCTGCTATTGTGCTGATCGTCAGCCCGGCTTAACCGCTGGTAACTCTATAGGTTACATTTGCCATCCACTTTAGCAGTAAGCTGGGGGCCGGTGGGAAAAAAAGAAGATAAAGGC